>NC_029786.2:60150442-60245205 GCF_000816755.2 Arachis ipaensis
AGCTTGAATTTCATCAAATTTCATCAAATTTTCACTAAAATTTCAACAACAATCACTCATATAAACAATCAATTTCAAGCATAACCAAACCATATCATAATCACACAATTCAAACACAATCAATCAACATTAATTTTACCAAACCCTACCTGGTTTTTCTGCTCCTAATTCGGTTAAACTTTCAGGTGGTCCTTAAGCACTTTTTCCTCCTAAATCACGTCAAGAACAACTTTAAATCCAAAAACTCTCAACTGACCAAATCTCACTCAGTATGTTAGGAAGAGATATCTCACCTTAGAATTTCTGGAAATTCACGTTTCTTGCCCTCAAGTCAAGTTAAGCATGATTCCTAAGGAAGAACATCAAGAAAACACATGTTTTGCATGGTTTTCCTTGAAAACCGAATTGAAATGGGAGGGAGACAGCCATCTCACCTTATTTCCAGCCTTGATAAGTCACATGGTTATGTAGAGGAAGAAGAGAGGATCATTTTGGTGAAATGGGAGTTTTGATTTGAGTTTTGGTTCAGAAGAAATCAAGCTTTGAAGATTAAGTGTTCATGAAGTTTTCTCTCTTTTCTCTCCTTTCAATTTCGGCCAAAGGGAGTAAATGACCAGCCTTGGAGTGTCTTGGGGGTGTAAGGTGAGTTGTGATTGGTTGGCTTGGAGGTGGGTTAAAATAATATTAAAATATCTCAGCTGTATAACTACTAAAACTATATGTATCGGAACACTTGTAAAAACATCTCTAAAAATTATTTTCTGAGCTACTAGCATAAATGACACTAGTAACATATTTATTATGATAATAAAACATGTATAATGAGGCCTTAGCATTGCTAAATTCATCAGAGAGTGCTGGTGCTAAGCTGCACCAGTAAACCGTAAACCCGGTTAAACCGATTTTTTGGTTTTAACAAAAACAGACCAGGTAACCTTATAATATCATTCAAGCATGTTCTAATACTAATATAATGATAATATTATACTATTATCTCTCTTCTCTCATGAATCGAGTTCGGTTCGTCAAACAGAGACTATTTACGAAAAATCGAATCAAAACTCCTAACCGATACGGTTCAAAAACAAGGTTCTTCGCGATTGCATTATCGAGCTTGCCTCAGAGGAGGTTCTAACTTAAGGATGAAATAATGATAATGAGGATTGAGATACTTGATGATATATCAGAGGTGTTCCCTTTATTGATCTTCCGGAGAAATCCGTACTTTCAGAAAAGATCTCATGTACTCGAAAATCAGGGTTGTTACACATGTTCTACTTGATTGAAAATAATAAGTTTCTTCTAAGACCCTACTTTTTGAAAAATTTCACTGATTTAAATCAACACTTTCGTGTTAAAATTGTTTGAAGTTGTATTTGGAACATTGTTTGAAAAGCTAAGAACACACAACCTGTGAGATTTGAGCTTAATTACATGGTTACATTATTTATCCATAAATATTTTATTCTTGTGTGTTTGCTTCTCTATGATTGTAATCTTATTTTGTTTCATCCTATATGTCCAATGTTTAATTTGTTATATGCATGCGTATGATTGAGGCCATTATTTGTTTAGCTCACTTATCCCAAATAAGCCTACCCTTTAAATTACCTTTGTCAACCACTTTGAGCCTTTTAATCCTATTTGTTCTATATTTTACCATATTACTAGCCTTAAGCGGAAAAACAATTAAATATCCCAATTGAATCTTTGGTTAGCTTAAGGTAGGAATGGTGTGTTAATTGAGTATGAAAAAATTGTGGGAACAAGGGATAATAAGGGAATGTGTCACGATAAAATAATGGGAATTTGGGTACCTACTCATGTGAGACCAGAAAAATTAAAAATCCATGTGCATTGATAATGTTATGTTTACTTTTACTTTTAATTAAAAAAATCCAAAAATATTTCAATAAATAAGTAAACAAATAAGGGGACAAAATTACCCCAATGTTGAGTTAATGAAAAATCAATGCATATGTGATAAAATCAAAGAAAAGTTGATACATGAGTATGTAATGCAAAAGTGAGAATTTTGGGTAGCTAGGCATGAATTAGAATTATATAGAGTATATGTATGTTAGGTGAGAGCTTAGGTTAATTAAAAGATTCAATTTATAAAGCTCACTTAGCCATATACATATAAACTCTCACCTTTACCTTAGCCCCTTTACAACCTTGAAAAAGACCTCATGATGTTTGCATTGGTATATTAAATATTGTTGATTGGTTAGGTGAAGAACAAATTTTAGAAAGCATGACTAGAGAAGAGTAGAGTGATTACCCTATACACCTGAGTGATTAGAGTGCACATACACTACCAATAAGGGTTCAGTGCTTAATTCTATGTTCCCTGCTTTCATGAGCTGTCTTCTTACAGTGTTACCTGTATTTACTATATGAATTGAGTTAGTGAAATCTAATTTATATTTGTCTTGAAGATCTTATTTACTTTTAACCAAGTAGACAACAAGCATATAGTTGCATTTACATATATATATATATATATATATATATATATATATAGGTTGTATTGCATTTCATGAGTTTTACATGTCCTTACTCATTTACCTTATCTCCTTCAACTAAGCATGAGGACATGCTAATGTTTAAGTGTGGGGAGGTTGATAAACCATTATTTTATAATTTATATTGTGTTTAATTGTGTGGTTTTATCAAATATTTACCCATTTATTCATATGATAAGCATGTATTTACAATTCCTTCCCAAAATTACTCCATGGTTGAAAACTTGCTTTCTAGAGACTTTTAATTATGTATTTTAATTCTCCTTTATCCCATTCGATGCCGTGATTTGTGTGTTAAGTGTTTCAGGCTTCATAGGGCACGAATGGCTTGGAAATTGGAAAGGAGGCTTGCAAAAAAATGGAAGGAACACAAGAAACTAAGGAGATGACCACCGAGCAATGGCGCGAGCACATGGCCCACGCGAACGCGCGAAGTGAAGAATTCCCAGCGACGCAAACGCGTGCCTGATGCAAACGCGTGGATTGGAGTCTGCACGAATGACGCGAATGCGTGAACCATGCAAACGCGTGACAAGGAAAATCGCTGACTGACGTGAACGCGTAGACGACGCGTACACGTGACCTGCGCGATCTGCAAAAATAACAGAATACGCTGGGGGCGATTTCGGGCCGCTTTTTGACCCAATTTTTGGCCCAGAAACACAGACTAAACCTAGGGAACATGCAGAGACTCAACACGCATCCACAAACATTGAGATTCATCACATTAGGATTACACTTAGTTTCAGATCTGAGTTTTTTAAAGTTGCATTACATTGATAGTTTATGCTTTTGCTTGGATTTTTGGATGCTGAAAGTCATTACCTCCGTTGAAGACATTACTTAGTTTGTTTCCTTATTCCTTTATTTTTAATTAGTTACTCATTGACTCTATTCAATTAAGTATGTTACATTTTGAATTTATTAATATATGAAGTTATTTTTATTTAAATTAATTATGTCTTCTCATATTTTTATGATTATTAATTTCATGTCAATGGAGTAGAATTTCTACTTGACATGGGGTTGATTAAGAGGTGATACTTGAGTTGGAATGCTCAAGTAATTGGTTAAACTGGACGTTGTTGGCTAATTCCATACCTACTAACACTAGACCTCCCCAAGGGAGAGGACAAGGATCTGAGGGTGAGAGTTAGTTCAATCACCATACCTTTCCTTATTTAGTAAGGGAAAATCGAGTGAGAACAACAACCTTTTTACACCACACTTGAGAAGATCCCAACAAGGATAGAAATTCCACTTAATTATTCTCTCAGTCAAGGCCTTTTATTGAGAGTATCAATAATTATTCTTAGTTCATTTTTATTGCCTTAATTCACAATTATTTTAATTACTCATTATCAAATTCAACTTTCTGGGAATTTTCTGATTAATAAATTAGCACTCTTTTCTGCAACTCGTTGGGAGACGACCTGGGACTCATACTCCCAGTATTTTATTTCTAAAATTTGTGACAACTTTTTTTAAATTGGTGAGGCAGATCTTAGCTGGTTAAGAGCTATACATGCAACGCTGTCTTTTAATTGAAATCTCTAAATTGGTTAACTTCTGCCACGCATCAACGACTCACAAACTCTACCAATTCAAATATCAAAATGAAGTTCAAATAGACTTGCAAGAAGAAATCTCATGAAAGCCGGGAACAAGGAATTGAGTATCGAACCCTCACCAGAAGTGTATCCGCTCTAGTTGCTCAATTGTATAAGGTCGATTCACTCAATTCTCCTCTAATCATGCTTTCCAAGATTTGTTTTTCATCTAACATCAACAATTATTCAATGCATGCATACATTCATCATGAGGACTTAATCATAGGTTGTAATGGGGCTAGGGTAAAGGTAGGATGCATATGGTCAAGTGAGCTTGAAATTTGAATCTTTGATTAACCTAAGATCTCACCAAACACATATAACAACCTATACAATTCTAATACACAACCTAGCTACCCATGATTCCCACTTTTTTCACATACTCATGCATTCTTTTTAATTCACATTCCATATGCATTGATTTTTATTGAACTTTACTTTGGGGTATTTTTGTCCCCTTTTTATTTCTTTTTTTTCTATATATATAAATCTAAAGCATATACAAGGGCATCAATGCATATGGTTTTTTACATTTAATCAATACATGAGTACATACCCGATTCCCAAAAATCTTCAACAAAAATAAAAATTATACTTTTTCCTCAACCAATGACCCAAGTTTCCCATACCCAAATGATACACACCCTCACTAGCCTAAGCTAATCAAAGATCCAAATTAAGGACATTTATTTTTTTTCACTTAGGGGTAGTGATGTGCTAAGATTAAGAACAAAAGGGATTAAATAGGCTCAAATTTGGCTAACAATGGTTGATGAAAGGTACACTATTTGGGTAAGTGAGCTAAATGAAATGATGGCCTCAATCATATAAATGCATTCATACATGGAATAATGGACATAAAGAATCAAACAAATCAAAGATTACAATCATAGAAAGAGAATAATGCACACAAGAATGGAAATAAGTGGTTATAAGATGTAACCACACAATTTGGCTCAAAACTCACATGCTTGTGTTCTTAGCTCAAAAACCATGTTCCAAAATAAATTCTTCAAGCAAGTTCACAAAAATTTTTTTTTTTCAAATTGGTAGGGTGCCCTAAAATAATTTTTCTTGGAAAAAACTCATCACCCTAACCAAGTAGTCCTAACATAAAAAGAAATGGTGAAATATGTACACATTCTAACTAACATGCAACCTATCATGCAATGCAAGCAACTAACTAACAAAGAAAATCAAGAATTGGTGTTTAAAAAGGAAATTGTTACCCATGGAGATCGATTGGACGACCTCCCCACACTTAGAAATTTGCACCATCCTCGGTGCATGCAAAGAAGAACAATGTGGATGTGTTGCTACAATTGATGAGCTCCTTCAAAAGGTTGTGCGGGTGAACTTGTTTGTTGCCCCATTTGAAGCTTTTCCATTCCTTTCCTTCTTGGTGGCCAACCTAAAAGGAAAAAAAAAAGAAACAAAATTAAGCCTATAACAAAGATATCAAAGCAAATAGATCATAGGCAGGGGCTAATGCCAAATAAGAGTAAGGTTTTCACTACATGGTAGCTACAACATGTGAATGAGAAAACAATTCAAACAAAAGGCATACTAACTAATACTTGATGCAAAAGTAAAGTCAAAGCATAGACAAATGACATGAAGAGCATGTTGCATCAAGCTTAATCAACAATTGACACAAACAAGATTAGTGATAAGCATTAGAGCATTTAGTCCCATCCTAACTCAATGATGACGAGGTACAAAAACAAGGGATCATGAGTCAGGAAGGACTAAAGCACTAATCTTGTGTGTAGAGAAAATATTACAATTAATGCCAAACAAGTCACAAAGCACCAAGAGTAACCAAGAAATTCTCAACAATTGAGTAAGAGCGTTCAACACCATTATTAAAATAAGAACTTAGAAAAGAAAATAAGAATAGGCTATAAAAGCAAAATTAAAATGCAATATATGAAAATAAGCAAATGCAATAAAAGAAAATGGAAGAAAATAATTTTTTTTTATTGGCGCGGACGCGTCATGCACACTTCCGCGCCGATGCGCAGTTTGGCCAAAGGACGCGTACGCGCCAGTTGCACGCACGCGTGGGTTGCAGGCACAGAATAGGCACAAACTGGGCATAACTCTCTGGAATATGTACCAGGAGGGCAGGTGGCGCTATCGGCACGCACGCGCACAGCGTATGTGCGTGCGCATTGCGCAATTAGCTTCAAGGACGCATACGCGCCAGGAGCGCACACGCGCGGGTGGTTTGTGCTTTAAGCATGGTGCTGGCGCAGTGTAGGCGCAACTCTCGGGTCAATGTATGGAGGGGTGAGAATTTTCAATCCACGCGTCCGCGCACATGGCGCGGCCGCGTGGATGGTCGAAAATGCTTGAGGCGCGCGTACGCGCCAGGTGCGCGCACGTGCGGGTTGGTGCTCTATTTTTCAAAAATTTTTCATGTTCTTGCACCAATCCAAGCATTCCAAACCTCCAAACAGCTACCCAAACACCATAAAACCTTATTTAACATATTAGACTAGCAAATAGACTCAACAAACTACTCTAAATATGTATTTAAACTAATTCTACCAATATTTACAAAAGAGAAAATGAAAAGATATTACCATGGTGGGGTGTCTCCCACCTAGCACTTTTGTTTATTGTCCTTAAGTTGGACTTATGGGGAGCTCCTTATCAAGGTGGCTTGTGCTTGTAACCATCTTGGAACATCCACCAATGCTTGAATTTCCAATAAGCTCCATTCTTTAATGTTAATATCTTCAAGCTTTGATGGAGTTCTTCACAAACCATGAGCTCCTAAAGTTGATTTTCCTTGTGCGATCTAGGATTCCACACTTTGTTTTGAGACCCATCTTCAAATTGATCATCATGATTCTAATTGGGTGAGAAGTGATCTAAATTCTCAAGTAAACAACCAAACATTCTCCTAGACCCATGCCATTTGGTTTTGCACCAACCATTGCCATTCAACTTTGAGCATGCAACCATCATGAACTTAGAGTAATGTGTCCAACCACTACACAACTCTCTCTTACTCTTAGTTCCACAAAGGGCTCTAAGTTGACCATTATTTTCAAGCAAACCATATTCAAGTGAGAAAGTAAAGCTTAAGGATAAGAATATTACCCACTTGAATGTTGTGTTGGATGGTGACTTAGGAAGGGGTGGTCCCAATGATCTTGCAAGCTCCACTCCCTTGTACTCTTCCTTGATTACCTCCACCTCTTTACAAATTTCCTCAACTTCAACCTCTTCCTCTTGGTGGCTCTCTTCCAATTCAATCTCTTCTTCATTGCTCACCAAGTGCATGAGAGGTTGTTCATCTTCTTTTTTGACTTCAATTTCAAGCCCAATGGGAGAGAATTCAATTGTAGATAGGAACTCCTCAATGATTGAATCCATCTCTTGGTCAACCTCTTCAAAGTTTTCAATCATAATACGCTTTGGAGGTTGTACACCCTCCTCAACATCAACATCAAGTATCTTGGAAGATGGCTCTTTAACTCTACATTCCCATGGACTTCCAACATCTCCTAGGTCTTCAACCACTTCTTCCGGCTCAATTGTTTCATCTTCCTCCCCTTGTGGCAATTCTTGCTTCAACTCCTGTTCTTCACCTTGAAGCTCTAAACTCACTCCCTCACTATGCTCCTTGATTTCTTCTCCACATTCAACAATGGGGGTTCCTTGATCGCATAGGCTTAGGCGGGAGGAGACCATATTGCGAACGACTTCCGCTAGGATAGCCATCTTGGCTTCTAGCTCCTTGAACTCCTTTTGGTCCTCTTCTTGCCTTTGAATGTAAGAACTAACACATTCTTGGAGAGGATCATCCATTGGGGGTGGTGTGGAAAAAGAAGGTTCGTTGTTTGGGAAAGAAAGTTCATAATTGGAAGTTAGTTCATCTTGGTAAGGGTATGGAGATGGTGTATTTTGAGGTAGTTCTTGAGAGTAGTTGTGTTAGAATTGTGGTGGTTCTATGTATGGTTCATATGGATCATAAGGTGGTTGGTAGGGTGGATAAGGATTAGGGTCATAATGAGGTTTTGGTGGTAGGGGGCTTGTGAGTAAGGTGGTTCAAAATTATGTTGAGGGGGTGGTTCATAGGCATGTGGTGGTGGTTGTTGACAATTACAATAAGGGTCACCACATTGATGCGCATAAACTAGTTATGCTACGATTTAGGAAATTGCACGATCGGCAAAATTCCTTCCGGCAAGTGCACCGGTTATCGTCAAGTAAAAACTCACAATAGAGTGAGGTCGAATCCCACAAGGATTGGTTGAGTGAGCAATTCGGATTAGAAGTGTGTTCTAGTCGAGCGGAATCAAGATTGAGATGAGAATTGCGGAATGTAAAATTGGCAGGAAAAAGTAAATGACAAGAAATTGAAATGGCGGAATCTTAAATTGCATGAATTAAAGAGCAGAAATTAAATTGCTGAAATTAAAAGGGAATGGGGGTGATTGCATGAATTGAGTTGCAGAATGTAAAGAGAAGATGGAAATCAGAATTGGGGAATTCATTGGGTGTTAGGAGATATTGAGATCTCCGAATCAAAACATGTGTGAAGGTAAAAGTTCCAAAGTTTTTTTCTAACTTAAATTCTATCCTATTTATACACTTTCTATATTGAGCTTCTGTTGTGTTTCTTGGGCTTTGAGGCCTCTCCCTGCTTTCCTTTTGCCTTGGGTTTATGATCCATAATCTTGATGAGGCTGCCATGTGATATTCAAGCTTCCTTTATTGATTTTGTTGCCTCCTTGCTTAGCCTCTTCTTCCCTGAAATCATCCAAACAATTTCATCAAAGTCTTGCAAAATTTCATGAGAAATCTTCCATTCATAGCATTCAAGTAATATAACTAAAACTCATGGAATTTGCATAAAAATCATACTGTTTGGATGGTTCATTGCTTTGTTCTTCATTTAACCTTTTTTGGTTACTTTAAGCTCAAGAAAATGCATAAAACAACTAAAACTAACAGAAAAATGCTAGTGAAACTAGCCTAAGATGCCTTGGCATCACACATCCATTAGATTGATATGCATTAGGAGTGGAATTATACCTATAAGAAACCGAAGGATGTTGTTACCAAGAAAGGTGATCAATCCTTTGAGGTTCCCTCCATCCTTGATTGCTCCATCCTTGATGCATATTGTCATTATAGTTCTCATTCCCTACAACATAATTTGAACCAAACTCATAGCCAAAGTGAGGATGAGAATTCATAGTAACAAGAGAAAATAAAACAAATACTAAAACTAAAAAGAACTAATAAAAACTAACTCCTAAAACAAGCAAAAACTAGCAAAGAAGCATATCAACATATATACAATAGCCAATAACATAACACCATTGCAACTCCCCGGCAACGGCGCCATTTTGATGAGCGAATTCTTTGATGGTATAGAATTTCCTCAATTGAATGAAATCTCGTTGCAAGTATAGTTATAAACCAACAAAGAATCCTTACATGCAAAAAAATATTCGTTTTCACATGTAGAAACCCTAATGAAAATTAATCGAAGTATTTAGACTCCGGGTCATCTCACAAGGAATTGTAATAAAGTGGTCAATTATTGGCTATGAAGGGGTAAAGGGGGTTTTTGATTGATAAGAGGGCAAGAAATTAAATGACAAGGAAAGTAAATCAAGCAAATAACTAAAGAAGGCAATTAATAAAGAGAGACATTCATGGCAAGAATTGAGATCATAGGCTTTCTATCCTAGTCATACAATGATTAACTCATCTTATTTAGTCAACTCCAACAAATAGAAGAAGGTATCATGTCATCTTCACACAGGGAGAATGTCAAACAAGACTAATCAATCATATCACAATAATAAACAATAATTTATCTCATTTCGTCATCTCCAACATTGGAAGAAAGTATAAGTTATCTTCCATGAGAGAAAGTCAAACAAGACTAGTTAATCTCAATCCAAATGTCCTAATCAACTTACTAATTGAATTAGCAAAAGATTATAGTTAATGGAAATAATATTAACTAACAACTATAGATCACCAACATGAGTTGGGTTTTCATGACTCAAGATTGCCTAATTACTCTTTCCAAGCCAAGAATGCTCAAAATCTACTCTAAAGACCAACCAAGCATTTTGTCAAACACTTGGAAGGTATAAAAGGAAAGCATAGTAAAAATGCAAGAATAATAAAACTACCAACTACCAATTGCAAGAAAAGTAAATCAACAACTCAAATCATTAATAAAAGAACATCAAACATTAAATTTTATTAAATGTAAACAAATTCAACATGAGTATTCATAAACATAAAAGAGACATAAAAGTAAAATTAACAAGAGAACTAAGAAGAATAGAGTAGTAGAAACAAGAAATTGTAAAAGAAACAAGATGAGAACAATAACCAAAATCTAGATCTAAGATGGATTAACCTAACCTAATTCTAGAGAGAAGAGGGAGCTTCTCTCTCTAGAAACTAACCTACATGATGCTAAGCTACCAAACAATTGCTCCCCCTTGC
Source organism: Arachis ipaensis (assembly GCF_000816755.2). NCBI lineage: Eukaryota > Viridiplantae > Streptophyta > Magnoliopsida > Fabales > Fabaceae > Arachis > Arachis ipaensis. The sequence goes on from NC_029786.2 coordinate 60,161,073, forward strand.
TCAAGCTTGAATTCTCCATGAAATAGAATTAGAAATGAGTTGGGTTGGGCCCAAAGTGCTTCAGAAATCGCTGGGGGCGATTTTACTTTAGTGGGCCACGAGCAGCATCGGCGCACATGCGTATATGGCGCGTTCCCTGATGCCAAGGCATCTTAGGCTAGTTTCACTAGCATTTTTCTGTTAGTTTTAGTTGTTTTATGCATTTTCTTGAGCTTAAAGTAACCAAACAGCTTCAGGTGTTAGGTCTCCCCTTCTCAAGACTCTTGGAGCCCCTCTTGTTTTTCTCACCCATTCAGCTCTGATGGCACAAAGATCTTCAGCAATAGTCGTGTAGTCAGGTTCTCCTATCATCCTTTCTTCATAACTTGCTTGGCTGAAATGTATGTTTTTCAGGCAAAGGGTTTTCATGATTGCTTTGGGACTGAAGTCAACTTCCACCCCTCTCACATAGCTTTTGTATGTGGGTTTCTTGGTTGGGTCTTCCCTACAGACAAGTGGGCAAGCCGAAATATCTAACAGAGAACTCAAAAGGATCCTGGAAAAGACTGTGGGAACTTCAAGGAAGGATTGGTCGATTAAGCTAGATGATGCTCTTTGGGCATATAGGACAGCTTTCAAAACACCAATTGGAATGTCTCCTTACCAACTAGTATATGGAAAAGCTTGCCATTTGCCACTGGAGTTGGTCAATTCTTGCAATCACCCCCATTCCCTTTTAATTTCAGCAATTTACATTCTGCTCTTTAATTCATGCAATTTAAGATTCCGCCATTTCAATTTCTTGTCATTTACTTTTCCCGCCAATTTTACATTCCGCAATTCTCATCTAAATCTTGAATCCGCTCAACTAGAACACACTTCTAATCTGAATTGCTCACTCAACCAATTCTTGTGGGATTCGACCTCACTCTATTGTGAGTTTTTACTTGACGATAACCGGTGCACTTGCCGGAAGGAATTTTGCCGATCGTGCAATTTCCTAAATCGTAGCATAATAAGTTTATGCGCATCATTCCCGCCCTTGAACGCGAAGCAACATATGGCAAAATTTATATCATTTAGAAGCCCCGGATGTTAGCTTTCCAATGCAACTAAAACCGCCTCATTTGGACCTTTGTAGCTCAAGTTATGGTCGATTGAGTGCGAAGAGGTCAGGCTTGACAGCTTTACGGTTCCTTCATTTCTTCATGAGTTCTCCCACTTTGCATGCTTTTCTCCTCACTTCTTCCATCCAATACTTGCCTTATGAACCTGAAATTACTCAACAAACATATCAAGGCATCGAATGGAATTAAAGTGAATTAAAATCACCAATTTTAGGGCCTAAAAAGCATGTTTTCACATTTAAGCACAAATCAAGGGAGAATTTCAAAACCATGCTATTTCATTGAATAAATGTGAGAAAAGGTGATAAAATCCCCCCAAATTAAGCACAAGATAAACCAAAAAATTGGGGTTTATCAAATCCTGAGGTTTAAATACTTCGGTTATTAATTTTATTGGGTTTACTTAAGTGACAACCAAAGTTTTTTATACGAAAGGTCTCTCTGTTGGTTTAGAAACTATACTAGCAACGAGGGTTTATTTGTGAATTTCTAGACCACACAAAAGTCCTTTCGTCAGTGATCACAATTTCCATGCCTTAGCCAAGAGTTCTTTTCCTTTCCTTTATTAGTTAATTATCATTTACTTTCTTGTCATTTACTTTCCTTGTCAATTGCCAAATCAAACCCCCTTGTTCCTTCATAACCAATAATTGAGCACTTCATTGCAATTCCTTGTGAGATGACCCGAGGTTTAAATTAAAGCTTTGATGGAGGATTATTAGTTGGTTTTGGACTATGCTTACAACGAAGTTCTTTTTTCTATTGATGAAATTCTAGACCAACGATAAATCTTCTTTCAAGTTTTTGGCGCCGTTGTCGGGGAATTGCAATGGTGTTATATTATTGGCTATTGTATATGTGAATATTGTGAATATGTTTGCCTTTTTGCATGTTTGTTAGTTTTTGTTAGGTTTACAACTTTGTTGCTTATTTTTGTTAGCTTTTGTTTTTATTTACCACTATGAATTCTCACCCTTTTGGCTATGAGTGTGGTTACCACTATGTTGTAGGAGTTGGAAACTACAATGACAACATGCATCAAGGATGGAACAATCAAAGATGGGAGGAGCCTCAAGGAATTGATCAACCTTCTCGGCAACAACCTTCCCAAATATGCTATGAGCAAGAGCCATTCCATGATGCATACCAATCCAATGGCTATGGTGGACCTCCTTGTGATTATCAACAACCACCACCATATGACTACGAACTACCTGCTCAATATAGCCCTCAACCATCATACTCACAAGCCCCATACCACCAAACACCTCCATATGACCTAAACTCATATCCACCATACCAACCACCTATGAGCCATATGAACCATACTTAGAACTACCACAATTCTAACCCCAATACCCTCAAGAACCACCACCTCTATACGATTCTTACAAAGATGAATCACCTCCCATGTATGAGAACATTCAACCACAAGAGGAATATCCCTTTCCACTACAACCCTCCATGGAAGAATATCCATGTCCATTAATCCAAGAGCAATATGATCCTACCTATGTTAGTCAAGTGGAACAAGAGCCATGGGATCGTCTCAAGGAAGCAATGGATCGGCTTCAAGTAATCATCCGTCAAAAGGAGCAAGAAGAAGCCTAAAGGACGAACAAAGCTATCGAGGCTAACCTTGCCAAAATTAAAGCCAACTTGGATGAATGTGAGAAATCAACCGAAGAGTGGAGCATGAAGGAGATTTTAGAATCCCAACATGAGGACAAGGAGATGGGGTATGTCTTGCAATAAATGGAGGAGAAAGAGATCGTTGAATAAGAAGAAGTGGTTGAAGACCTAGGCAAAGTTGAACAAGAGGTGGATTCCAAGCTTGAAAACACTCCCACACCAAGTAATGTTGTTGATGATTTTGTGGAAGTTGTTGAACATTCTTCCATTAAGCATGAATTCGATGTTGAGGAGGATATTTTGCAACCTCCACTACAAGGGTTTTTCTCATTTGTGGCGGTTTTTTTCCTGTTTATGGCGGTTTCAAACCCCCACAAAAAGGATCGTGGCAGTTTTAAAAACTCCCAAAATTGGAGGTGCCACGAGCTCTTTTGTGGCAGTTTTTCACAACCCCCACAATTCCATTCAGTGGTGGTTTTCTATCCTTTTTTGGGGGATTCTGTGCTAGTATTTTGTGACAATTCTTGGTTAATTATTGTGGCAGTTTAGAACCCCCACAAAAAGAATTTCCAATTAAAAAAAAATACACATTCATGTGGGGTTTCAACCTCCATAAAGATGCCAATATTATTCTTAAACAATTAATCTGAATACTAGAATTACATTATTATACTACTAAACAATTATCATTTAAAAGAAATCTTTAAATAAGACACATTAAAAATTTAGAAGAAAATTAAAATATTACATATTTGAACAAAATTTAACACAAGAATACTTTGAAATATAAAACAAGACACTTGGGTCTGTCAATATGACCTCAACCAAATTGGGTAGTAAGAACCCCTTCGCATCCCAATTGGATGAAATAGAGATTGTATTTCAACTATATAATGCACTAAAATCAATTTGGCTGATTAAAGCATTCTAGCTGTTATTTTAAAATATGAAGACACCCTAAGCAGAAGCAATCAACCATGCAATCTGTATTTTGCAGATTAATAAACATAATAATTACACCGACATTATCTAACCTTTATTCTTGGCTGGTGACTCCTTTGATTTGGATTTGTTGCTAGAAAGATCCTTTAACATAATAAAATTAGAGGGGGCATGAGAATAGAGACAGTTATTCCAAAGTGTGCAACACAATTTGCAGCTGAAAAGTAAGAATGCTGAAGACCACACTCCTAACCTCATTATTAGCATCTCAAATAAAGAAGATATGGTTACCTTTTTCAAAGATTCCTAAAGTTGGTAAAGAATCATCATTCTTCTTGAGTACCTGAAAGCCCATATATTTCACAAAGCCATTAGATTTTTGGAGTGACTAAAAAGTGGTAATAATTAGTTTAAATTCAATTCCAACAAAGCACCTATACCAATAAAAGGTGCTTCTTACCCACAATTTCTCCTTTTTCTTTTTGGTTTGGAAATTTGAGGTGTGGCTTTTATTGTGTTATTGTTCAGATTTATCAAGCCTGAGGATATTCCTGTAAGGTATAAAGGACTGAGTAGGACTAGTGATTTGCAAAATGGTCCCCCAAAACCTGCTTCTGTGTTATTTAGAGTGGTGCAAGTATCAAGGACAGTTAACATATTTATAATTCAAAATCAGAACACTCCAATCATGTATACCTCAACAAAACAGAGGGTATTAGGCAATATTAGAAATCTTCAAAATATTAGGCAATTAGAGATTATGACATTCATTTTCAATTTTTATGAGAATGATCAACACTAAACTGTAAAAACTACCTATATTTATCCCCTGAGAAGCACAAAGAGAGACATGAGGAAAAGGCTTCTTGATTGATGATATGTACTAAAATCCTCCAAGTGCAGAAACCGGATAAATCTATATTAATTGATTCTTTATATTAATTGTATTAATAGAAGAACAAGAATGTAAAATGAAAATTATCAGTACAGATCTAGAAAAAATTAGAGCCAGGATCAGGAGAATAGTGCATCCCTTCTATGAGCCGAAAACAGATGAGAAAATGCATAAAGGATTGGTGTGGACATTAAGGAAGCAAGCATTCATATTAATAGAATCTCTAAATTGAGCCTTACTTCAGTTGGAGTCATTGTGCCAGAAATGTATAAAACTTCACCATTCTGAATGTAATACATAACATCCTGGTAATTGATCGGAGCGCCCAAAAAAAAAAGAAATAAAGAAAAAGAAAAAGAAAATGAAAGAAATAACAAAACATTGTGACCAAGCACTAGCAGTTGTTATTTGACATCCTAATATACTACTAAGGTCTCAAAATTCAAACCTTAACAATTGCTAGACTCATCAGAAATTTTGCTCCAGCATTGATTGCAGCTTTTGCATCCTCAATCCTGAGAACAGTCCCAACCTAAGAGCAGATGAGAAGAAATGTAATCTCATGTAATGATTATCTTAAAGGGAGCCTTTTTTTTTCCTTTTCAAATCATTTTTATTAAAGGGAGTAAATTTAAGTTGATTTTATTATTGTAGCTTACATCAAACTAAATTTAGAGCGACGAAGAACATTCTTTAAACCTTCAAAAGTATTAATCGAAAGTTTAGACTCGGGTCATTTTTTAAGAAAAGCAATTAAATTGACCATGAAAGCAAAATGAGTTTTGTGTATAAAAATCTAAATTAAAATGAACGAGCCATGAAATTAAAATTAAGCTAAGCTAATTAAAATAAATGAAACTAAATAAAACTAAACGAGAACTTTGCTTATATAGGCATTGATAAACCATTATTTTATGATTTATATTGTATTTATTTGTGTGATTTTATCAAGTCTCTACCTAGTTATTCATATGATTTGCATGTATTTACAATTCCTTCCCAAAATTGTTCCATGGTTGAAAATTTGCTTCCTAGAGATCTTTTAATTATGTATTTTTAATCTCCCTTATACTATTCGATGCCTTGATATGTGTGTTCAGTGTTTCAGGCTTCATAGGGCATGAATGACTTGGAAATTGGAGAGGAGGCTTGCAAAAATGGAAGGAACACAAGAAACTAAGGAGATGACCAGCGAGTAATCATGCGAGCGCATGGCCCAGGCGAACGCGCGAAATGGAGAATTTGCAACGACGTGAACGCGTGCCTGACGCAAACGCGTGGATTGGAGTCTGCACGAATGACGCGAACGTGTGAACCATGCGAACGCGTGACAAGGAAAATCGCTGAATGACGCGAACGTGTGAACGACGCGTACTGACGTTAGGATTTTTTCCAGTAAAGAATTTAATAAAAACAGTTGTGTTGTAGATATAGTCTCTAAACCGACAGAAATCTCTTCGTACAAACGTTTTGGTTGTCACAAGTAACAAAACCCTTTTAAAATTGATAACCGAGTATTTAAACCTCGGGTCGTCTTCTCAAGGAATTGCAGGGAGGTGTTCTTATTATTGGTTATGAAAAAGTGTGTTTTGGGGTTTAGGAAGTAAGATGAGAAAATGTTATATAATAAATAAAATAAAATAATAATAATAAAATAAACTCTTGGCAATGTATGAAGAACTAGAAGTCCTATCCTAGTTACCCTTATCAATTGTGATGAGAATTGGATTTTTCTCCCACTTTGTTAACCTCTAACTATGAAGGTAATTTAAGTGGATGAATTAATTCCAATTTTCAATAAACAATGAGTTTGATAACTCAAGAGTCACCAATTATTTAACCAAATCCAAAAGGGAAGAAAGTCTACTTGAATGAAAATAATTTGGATAAACACAGAGCATTAATAAATTAAAGAGAGCAATCATAAGTCTGAAATACCTCAAATTATATTAAATAAATTATTCAAATCATAACATGGAAAAGTTCATAAATTAAATTGGAAAAATAAATAAAAATAAAGAACCTGGGATTGAGAGTTACTCCTAAAACTAAGAGAAGTCCTAAATTCTAATCCTAAGAGAGAGGAGAGAACCTCTCTCTCTAAAAACTATATCTACTCCTAAAATTGTGAATATGAGAGCCTCCCCATGAATGGATGCATTCCCCCACTTTATAGCCTCTAATCTGTGTTTTCTGGGCCGCGAACTGGGTCGAAAACAGCCCGAAAATCGCTGGAGAAGAATTCAAACACGCTGATTTCCGTCACTGCTACGCGGCCACATGGATCACGCGGTCGCGTCGCCTAGCGTCAGGGAAACCATAGCATATTATATATCAATCGAAGCCCCGGACGTTAGCTTTCCAACGCAACTAGAACTGCATCGTTTGGACCTCTGTAGCTAAAGTTATAGCCGTTTGAGTGCGAAGAGGTCAGGCTGGACAGTTTAGCAATTTCTCCAACTTCTTGTATTCCTTCCACTTTTGCATGCTTCCTTTCCATCCTCCAAGCCATTCCTGCCCTATAATCTCTGAAAACACTTAACACACATATCAAGCCATCTAATGGTAATAAGAGAGGATTAATAATAAGCAAATATAATATCAAAGAAGCATGTTTTCAATCATAGCATAAAATCAGGAAGGAAAACGTAAAACATGCAAATAGTATGAATAAGTGGGTAAAGAGTAGATAAAAACCACTCAATTGAGCACAAGATAAACCATAAAATAGTGGTTTATCAACCTCCCCACACTTAAACACTAGCATGTCCTCATGCTAAGCTCAAGAGAAGCTATAAAGATGAAGAGGGATGATAGAATGTATGAAATGCAACCTATGAATGTAACTACATGCAAAAAATGTTTCTACCTACTTGGTTAAAAATAAACAAATCTTTCAAGAGGAAATATGAACTGGATTTCACTAATTTAAATCATGAAAATGAAGTACAAATAGACTTGCAAGAAGAAAATAGCTCATGAAAGCAGGGAACAAGGAATTGAGCATCGAACCTCACTGGTAGTGTATACACTCTAATCACTCAAGTGTTTTTAGGTTTGATTCTCTCAATTCTCTACTAACCTTGCTTTCTAAGGCTTGCTCTTCATCTAACAATCAACATAAATTTAATGCACAGATACACATATCAAGAGGTCTTTTAAGGGTTGTAATGGGGTTAGGTCAAGGTAGGATTGTATTTGGTCAAGTGGACTAAAATCTGAATCCTTAATTAACTTAAACTTTCCACCTAACTTTAGACAATCCATGTAATCATAATACCACATCTAACTATCCATTAACTATGTTTTCCACATATTCATGCATTCTAATTTCAAGTACAGTACATATGCATTGATTTCAACACTTAACTTTGGGGCATTTTGTCCCCTTTTTTGCTTAATTGCTCTTTTTTTTCTTTTTTTCTTTTTTCTCCTTTATTTTTTTTCTCTTTTTTTTATTTTTCTCAATGCATATGATTAAATTATTGAATGCATGAACACGTCCTAAACATTTTTTTTAATAAAGATATATAACACCCAATTCTTAAACCAAATGTTTCCAAACCCACTTTTCCCCACACTTAATTCATGAGCACTCTCACTAGTCTAAGCTAACTAAGGATTCAAATTAAGGACATTATTATTTTCTGCTTAGAGTTAATGATGTGCTAAAGTAAAGAACAAAGGGGTAAAATAGGCTCAAAGTTGGTTTGCAATAGAAAATGAAAGGTAAGGCCATATGGGTATGTAAGCTCTGTGAAACAAAGGCCTCAATCATATAAGTGCATGTATACATCAAATCATGAAAATATAGAATTAAGCAAGACAAATATCACAATTTTAGAGAGAAAAATACACACTAAAACAGAATTTTGGTTGATAAAATGCAACCAATTCAAATAGGCTCAAAATCTCACAGGTTTTGTGTGTTCGAGTTCTAAACCATGTTCCAGTATAATATTTCTTCAAACAAGTGTAACAAAAATTTTATTCAAATTAGTGAAATGCTCTAAAAGGTTTCTTGAAAAAGAAAATATTACTTCAACCAAGTGGTAAAATATGCACAAAATTAAACATATATGCAATCAAACATGCAAATGCAACAATGAACAAGAAAAATAAACCATTGGTGTTGAGATAGAAGAGTAACTAACCCATGGAGATCGGTATCGACCTCTCCACACTTAAAGATTGCACCGTCCTTAGTGCATGCTAAGATGTGCAGGTGGATGGGTTGTTTCAACTGTTGCTTTTCTCTAAGGATTGTGCAGATGGACTTGTATGTCTCCCCATGTAAACGTCTTCCGGTTCTCTTCCTAGTGGCCATCTTGAAAGAAAAAGGGAAAGAAAGTAACCCAAAGCAAAGATCAAATAAAGCATGGGTTGGTTAATGCCAGATAATAAGGGTCCCAATTACATGGTAGCTACAACATGCAAGTGAGAAAACAATAGAAGCCATGGCATACCATTGGTGCAAAATTTGCAACAATGGGGAAGAGAGTGGGGGAGGAGAGAAAATATAAATTCATGTCAATGCAAAAATAATACAAATATAAAAGATTGGCATTGATTTAAATAATATTACTCAATCAGAATTAAACAAGTCACTAAGCATCAAGAAAATACCAGAAAAGATGTAACAGTTGAATAAGAATATTTGAACACCAATAATAATTTTAGAAAAATAAAAATATGCGATGAATGAAAGTATGCAATTAAATAAAATAGAATGGAAGTGAGAGAAAATAAGAAAAGGAGAAGAAAGAAATAAGAGAAGATAAGAAGAATAAGGATTCGAAGAAGAAAAGATAAGAAAATTGGCACTAATCTGGATAGGTTGTGCGACGCTGGCGACGCGGTCACGTGGGGACGCGGTTGCGTGGTGCGCAATAGGGTCAGGCAACGCGGATGCGTGGGGCACGTGATCACGTGACTTGATTTGTGCTAGTGGCGCGAGTGCAGCCTCGCGGTCGCACAACTCTCTGTTCGAAACTTGTTATTGCCAAAATCCAGGGTGACGCGGTCGCGTGGTCGACGCGATCGTGTGAGTGGCCATCATGGAGATATGACGCGGACGCGTGGGGCACGTATTCGCGTGGTGAGGCTTGGGCTTCCAGCACGATTCCAGCCCAACTCCAGCTCAACTTTCGGCCATGCACCCGGTTGACGTCGATTTTCAGGTCACGCGGCCGCGTGGGTAGCAGTCGCGTGGGAGGCCATTATTCCCAGGTGACGCGGACGCGTGGGGCATGCGTCCACGTGGGTAGAATTGTGCCATTGGCACACCTCCAGCCACGCTCCAGCGTGACTCTCTGTTCATTTTTATTTTTCTCCCCTCTCCTTGCGACGCGGACGCGTCGCTGATGCGGTCGCGTCGCGTGGCTTTTTTTTTTTAATATGAAAAGAAAATGCAGAATGCAGTGTTAATATGAATGTGATGCAAAACTCCAGGTTCAATAAAATAAAATAAAACTGAAAAATAAATAAAACTAAATAAAAATGAAAAAGAAACGATCATACCACGGTGGGTTGTCTCCCACCTAGCACTTTTAGTTATTATCCTTAAGTTGGACATTTGGGGAATCCTTTGTTATGGTGGCTTGTGCTTGAACTCATCCAGGAATCTCCACCAATGTTTATGATTCCAATGTCCTCCGGGATCCCAAACTAGGCGCAGAAAGCCTTCAAGTAAGTTAAAGCATGTGACAAGGCCCCAAAAGTGCTGATTTCTAGATTGGATTCCGGGGTCCCAAATCTTGCTTTTGCACCCGTCTTTTAGTTGAGCAATATTGTTCCATCCGGGTGGCAAGCAGTCTGAATTCTCACGTAAGCGGCCAAACAACTTCCTAGACCCATTCAGTTGAGCTTTATACTAACCTTTGCATTTAAACTTTGAGCACACAACCATGTTGAACCTTGCTTGACAATTCTTACCACTGGCCATCTTCCTTTTACTCTTAATGCCACAAAGAGCTCTAAGTTGAGCATCCGTCTCCAGTAGCCCATATTCAAGTGGGATTAGAAAGCTAAGGGATATGAATTTTGCCCACATGAATGTTGTGAAGGATGATGGTAACTTAGGGGGAGATATTTTTAATGAAATTGCAAGCTCTACTCCCTTGTGCTCTTCTCTGATAATTACCACCTCTTTGCAAGCTTCTTCAATTTAAACCTCTTCCTCTTGGTAGCTTTCTTCCAATTCAATCTCTTCTTCATTGCTTTCCAAGGGCACGGGAGGTTGTGCTTCTTCTTCTTGAATCTCCATCTCTTGATCAACCTCTTCCAAGTCTTTAACTATGATATGCTTTGGAGGTTGTACACCCTCCTTAGCATCAATTTCAAACGTCTTGGAAGGGGGTTCTATGACTGGACTTTCCCATGGAGGTTCTGCATCTCCTAAGTCTTCAACCACTTCTTCTTCTTGAACGATGACAGCTTCTTCTGCTTGTTCTAGTATGAATTCATGCTCTGTCTTGTCCACTGGAGTCTCTAGTATCTCCTTCATGCTACGCTCTTCATGAAATTGTCCACATGGGGCTGTGGTTGGTCCTTGAATGTTTGAGCGTCTAAAAACCCATTGGATTACTGCTTGCTCCAACTGACGAATGGTTGCTTGAAATCGATCCACTGTTTCCTTGAAATGATCCTTTGTCTCTTGATACACTCGGCTTTCATAAATAGGATCATAGTGCTCTTGGATTGATGGATATGGAGATGGTGAATATTGAAGTGGTGGTTCTTGTGAGTAATTGGGTTGGAATTGGGGTGGTTCTATATATGGTTCATATGGCTCATAAGGTGGTTGGTATGGTGGTTGAGGGTTAGGGTCATATGGAGGTGAATGGTGGAAAGGGGCTTGTGAGTTTGGTGGTCCAAAGTTATGTTGAGGAGGGGATTCATAGGCATATGGTGGTGGTTGTTGATAATTAAAAGAGCGCTCACCATAGCCATTGCCTTGATATGCATCACAGAATGGTTGTTGATAATCCATTGGAGGTGGTTGTTGCCATGAGGGTTGATTAAATCCTTGTGGCTCCTCCCATCTTTGATTCTTCCAACCTTGATGCCTGTTCTCATTATAGTTTCCATTCCTAACAACAACATTGGAATCAAACTTGAAGCGAGAGGGGTGAGAGTTCATAGTAGCAAATAAAAAATTAAAAACAAAAATAAAAACAAATTTAAATTAAAAGGTTATTTAAATTTTGAATTTGAAAATTAAATTTTGAAATTTTGAATTTTTAAATTTTTAAAATTTGAATTTTTGAAATTTGAAATTTGAATGTTTTTAAATTTGAATTTTGAAAATTTTTAAATTTGAATTTTGAAATTTGATTTTTGAAATAAGATAGGATAAGATAAAAAATTTTAAAAATAAAAATCTGAAAATTTCGAAAAAATTAATTAAAAATATTTTTGAATTTAATGAGGAAAGAGAAAAACAATAAAATGACACCAAATTTCAAATTTTTAGATCAAAACGAAGAAAACAACTAAGAACAGCTTGAAAGTCAAGGTGAACGTGAAGAACAACTTGAAGATCAAGATGAACACTAAGAACAAATTTTTGAAAAAAAAATTTTAATAACTAAATAAAAACAAATAACCTCTTAATTTATAGAAAAGCAAAAATAAAAACAAAAATAAAAACAAATAAACAAGCAAAAATAAAAAAATATTTACAATAACCAATAATAAGGCACATGTTTGCAATTCCCCGGCAACGGCGCCATTTTGAAGTTAGGATTTTTGCCAGTAAAGAATTTCACAAAAACAGTCGTGTTGTAGATATAGTCTCTAAACCGACAGAAATCCCTTCGTACAAACGTTTTGGTTGTCACAAGTAACAAACCCCTTTTAAAATTGATAACCGAGTATTTAAACCTCGGGTCGTCTTCTCAAGGAATTGCAGGGAGGTGTTCTTATTATTGGTTATGAAAAAGTGTGTTTTGGGTTTAGGAAGTAAGGTGGGAATATGTTATATGATAAATAAAATAAAATAATAATAATAAAATAAACTCTTGGCAAAGTATGAAGAACTGGAAGTTCTATCCTAGTTACCCTTATCAATTGTGATGAGAATTGGATTTTTCTCTCACTTTGTTAACCTCTAACTATGAAGGTAAGTTAAATGGATGAATTAATTCCAATTTTCAATCAACAATGAGTTTGATAACTCAAGAGTCATCAATTATTTAACCAAAGCCAAAAGGGAAGAAAGTCTACTTGAATGAAAATAATTTGGATAAACACAGAGCATTAATAAATTAAAGAGAGCAATCATAAGTCTGAAATACCTCAAATTATATTAAATAAAATATTCAAATCATAACATGGAAAAGTTCATAAATTAAATTGGAAAAATAAATAAAAATAAAGAACCTGGGACTGAGAGTTACTCCTAAAACTAAGAGAAGTCCTAAATCCTAATCCTAAGAGAGAGGAGAGAACCTCTCTCTCTAAAAACTACATCTACTCCTAAAATTGTGAATATGAGAGCCACCCCATGAATGGATGTATTTCCCCACTTTATAGCCTCTAATCTGTGTTTTCTGGGCCGCGAACTGGGTCGAAAACAGCCCAGAAATCGCTGGAGAAGAATTCAAACACGCTGATTTCTGTCACTGCAACGCAGCCGCATGGATCACGCGGTCGCGTCGCCTAGCGTCAGAGGAACCATAGCATATTATATATCAAATCGAAGTCTCGGACGTTAGCTTTCCAACGCAACTGGAACCGCGTCGTTGGGACCTCTGTAGATAAAGTTATAGCCATTTGAGTGCGAAGAGGTCAGTCTGGACATCTTAGCAATTTCTCCAACTTCTTGTATTCCTTCCACTTTTGCATGCTTCCTTTCCATCCTCCAAGCCATTCCTGCCCTATAATCTCTGAAAACACTTAACACACATATCAAGGCATCTAATGGTAATAATAGGGGATTAATAATAAGCAAATATAATACCAAAGAAGCATGTTTTCAATCATAGCAAAAAATCAGGAAGGAAAACGTAAAACATGCAAATAGTATGAATAAGTGGGTAAAGAGTAGATAAAAATCACTCAATTGAGCACAAGATAAACCATAAAATAGTGGTTTATCACGTACGCGTGACCTGCGCGATCTTCAAAAATAACAGAATACGCTGGGGGCTATTTCGGGCCGCATTTTGACCCAGTTTTCGGGCCAAAAACACGATCTAAACCTAGGGAACATGCTGAGTCTCGATACGCATCCACACACATTCAGATTCATCACATTAGGATTACTTCAGTTTTAGATCTGAATCTTTAGATTTACATTACATTGATTGTTTGTGCTTTTGCTTTGGATTGTGGATGTTGAAGAGCCATTACCTCCGTGAAGATACTACTTTAGTTTGTTTCCTTATTCTTTACTCTTTTCAGTTGATTATTGACTCTATTCAAATAAGTATGTCACGTTTTGAGTTTATTAATATATAGAATTATTTTTATTTTTAATTAATTTTAATCCTCTATTTGATTTTATTTAATCATGTCTCCTCATATTTTTATGATTATTAATTTCATGTCAATGGAGTAGAATTTTCACTTGACATGGGGGTTGATTAAGAGGAGATACTTGAGTTGGAATGCTCAAGTGTTTGGTTGAATTGGACGTTGTTAGTTAATTCCCTACCTACTAACACTAGACCTCCCTAAGGGAGAGGACTAGGATTTGAGGGTAAGAGTTAGTTTAATCCCCATACTTTTCCTTATTTAGTAAGGGGTAACCGAGTGAGAACAACAACCTTTTCACACTACACTACACTTGAGAAGATTCCAACAAGGATAGAAATTTCATTTAATTATTCCCCCAGTCAAGGCCTTTTATTTAGAGCACCAATAATCATTCTCAGTTTATGTTTATTGTTTTAATTTTTAATCATTTTAATTACTCATTATCAAAACTCAATTTTTCTGAAAACCCCTAGTTAATAAAATAGCACTCTTTCTTGCAACTCGTTGGGAGACGACCTGGGACTCATACTCCCAGTATTTTATTTCTAAAATGTGACAACCCTTTTTAAATTGGTGAGGCAGATCTTAGCCGGTTAAGAGCTATACGTGCAATGATTCTGTTCCCTTAATTGAAATCTCTTAATTGGTTAACTTCTGCCACGCACCAATTTTTGGCGCCGTTGCCGGGGAGTTGCAATAGTGTGCTAAATTATCAATTAGTGTATATATTTTATTTTTATTTCTATTACCATGAGTTACATGTCTTTCTCATTGAATGACGCGTTCATTACCTGATCCGAGTTTAGTCCCATTTGATCCTGAAATTGAAAGAACTCTTTCACATATTAGACGAACTCGACGTCGGTTAGCCTCTGAGGGTGGTGAAGTGATTATTATCAATTCACCAATCTCATCTGAGGGCAAATCTGAACCGCCATCTGAGAGCGAGACAAGCTCATTTACTACTGATCCAGTTGATTTACGTGCAGGAAACATGGCAGCACCTAGGAGGATTACTCTCTAGGAGGCAGGAGCGCCAGATTTTACACTGCAACCGTATCAAGTGCATCATCCAACTCTGGCTGCAGATTTTGAACTGAAGACCGCACTAATCAACTTGATGCCCAAGTTTCATGGCTTACCTGCTCAAGAGCCTATCAAGCACCTTAGGGATTTCCAGACAGCATGTTCTACTGTTAAGAGTCATGATGCAGATGAAACTTCTATTCTGTTAACCACTTTTCCGTTTTCTCTTGAGGGAAAGGCGAGGGAGTGGTACTACACTCAACCGGAAGCGACTGTTACTAATTGGGATACGCTTAGAAGAGAATGTTTGGAAAAATACTTTCCAGCTGAAGTTACTGATAGATTGAGGAAAGAGATTTCAATGATAGTTCAAGGCGAATCCGAGACTCTCTACGAATATTGGGAGCACTTCAACAATCTCCTGGACGCATGTCCCCATCACATGATTGGTAAACTAGTATTGATCAGCTACTTCACCCTAGGCATGAACCCCCAGGATAAGACTACACTGGTAGGTGCTAGTAATGGTTCTTTGAAAAAGTACAAAACCACAGATGAAGCATGGCAGCTAATCAGCAACTTAGCTGAGTCCACTAGGAATCACAGACAGAGGCGCCACCATCCCAAGGCTGTTGCTGAAATTTCTTCTAGCATTGAAACTACTGCTCTCACACAGAATATATGTGAAATGACCAACTTACTGAAACAAATGCAGTTAAATCAGCAACAGGCACAACAAGCTCAGCCTTTACCACAACAAAGCCAATAGTTGGTTCCATAAAGAGTATGCGGGATCTATGCTGATTATAGTCATTATACTGATGAATGTCCGCAGCTCCAGGAAGACAACACTGTGGCAGCCACTCACAACTTCTATAACCGCCCGAATCAATGATACAATCAACAACGTGGCAACTACAACCAAGGTGGCAACAATAACCATGGATGGCAGGACAACTCCAACCAAGGATGGAGAGATAATTCTAACCATGGCTGGAGGGATAACTTTAACAGAGGAGGCAGAGACAATAATAGAAACCAGAGGTGGAATAACAATAACAACAACAGACAGCAGAATCAGAACCAACCTTACAGGGCACCTCACCTAAGACAATCACAAGGACCCCAGCAAACCCAACAACAGGTTTTTCAGACTGCTTATTCTAATTCCTCATCAAATGACGAGATGCTCCGTTATCTTGCGCAAGGACAACAAGACATGCAGGCGCAGCTGAACTCTAGTCTGAATGGCTTGACTGCCACTTTACAAGCTCTCGTCTCCCAGATGGATTCCTCACTCAATTCCACACATCAACCTTCAAGCTCTAATGGAATTCCTTCTCAACCACTGCCTAATCCCAAGGGTGGTATCAACGCCATCACTTTGAGGTCTGGAACCACATTATAGGAGAAGAACCATCAAGAGCCAAACCCAGCAGAAAACGTGCCAGCAGAGGATGTGGTGGAAGTGGAAGATGCTGAAGAAGAAGAGGACGTACAAGACATAGTTGAAGAGGAAGAAACTCAACCACAGAATGAAGCCCCAAGGGATGCTGGAGCTACAAATTGCACCCCTCCTATTCCATTTCCACAACTTGTAAGGAAGCCCAGAAAACAGATGGAACTTGACCCCAAAATGGTAGAAATATTCAAAAAGGTTGAGGTAACTGTTCCCCTTTTTGATGTTATTCAACAGGTACCTAAGTACGCAAAGTTTCTAATGGATTTGTGCATACATAAAGATAAAATTAATGAATTAGAAACTATTCCTTTAGGTAGTTCTATATCTGCTTTAACGGGGGAAATACCTGAAAAATGTAGTGATCCAGGTCCATTTATGGTTAGTTGTACCATTGGAGGTGTGATATTTTCTGACTGTATGTGTGATTTAAAAGCGTGTGTTAGTATAATGCCTTTGTCTATATATGATACTTTGAGGCTCCCTCCCTTAAAAAGGTCGGCAGCTCGTTTTGTGTTAGCCGATAAAAGCATTATTATAGTAGTTGGAATTGCTAAAGATGTACTAGTGAGCATTAAGGGGCTTACATTTCCCATTGATTTCTACATCCTGGAAATGCCCCCTAATGACTCAGGAAGACCGTCATCAATCCTGCTTGGAAGACCATTCCTGAAGACTTCAAAGTTCAAGCTGGATGCATTCTCAGGAACTTACTCTTTTGAGATAGATGGCAGAACAGTGAGATTCAGTTTAAATGAAGCTATGAAGCATCCTCCGGAAGATCATTCTATCTTCCAGTGTGATATTATTGATGAAACTGTAGCTGAAGTTCACCAGGAAGAATTAGAAGATAAGTATATGGAGCAAGGTCCAAGTGTGGGGACACTTTTTGAAAACAATGAGAAGACTTTACCATTATCACCCACCCCAGATGATCCAGAGCCTAGCTATGAGCAGAAATTAGAGTTAAAGCCCCTTCCTCCATACCTTAAGTATGCTTACCTTGAGGACAAGCAGAAGTTCCCAGTCATCATTGCAAGGGAACTCACTTCTCAATAAGAAGAACAGCTACTCAGTGTGCTGAGAAAACATAAGAAAGCAATTGGATGGAGCTTGACGGATATAGTAGGCATCAGCCCTCAAGTTTGTGAACACAGAATATTCCTAGAAGAGGGAGAAAAGCCTGTCCATCAACCTCAAAGAAGATTAAATCCCACCATCTTAGAAGTTGTCAAGAATGAAGTAACCAGGCTACTTGAAGCAGATATCATTTACCTCATCTCAGACAGTGAATGGGTTAGTCCAGTATAAGTGGTGCCCAAGAAGTCTGGAGTCACAACAGTAAGAAATGAATATCGAGAGCTCCTGATAACTAGAGTGCAGAATTCATGGAGAGTTTGCATTGACTATAGGCGTCTCAACCAAGCCACTCGCAAGGATCACCACCCCTTGCCATTCATTGATCAGATGCTTGATCGCCTGTCAGGTAAATCCCATTATTGTTTTTTAGATGGTTATACAGGATACTTTCAAATTCATATCGCTTCTGAAGATCAGGAAAAGACTACTTTTACATGCCCTTTTGGAACTTATGCTTATAAGAGAATGCCCTTTGGCTTATGCAATGCACCAACTACTTTCCAAAGATGCATGATGAGTCTTTTCTCTGATCTTATTGAGAACTATATGGAGATTTTTATGGATGATTTCAGCATATACGGTGATTCATTTAGCCTTTGCTTGGATAGTTTATCTAGAGTGTTAGACAGATGTGTTAATACAAACCTTGTATTAAATTTTGAAAAAGGTCACTTTATGGTCAAACAAGGAATTGTACTAGGACATGTTGTGTCTAATACTGGCATTTCTGTAGACCCAGCAAAGGTGGATGTTATTTCTAGTTTACCTTACCCTTCCTCCGTGAGGGAAGTTCATTCGTTCCTTGGCCACGCAGTTTTTTACAGGAGATTTATTAAGGACTTCAGTAAGGTAGCACTGCCTTTATCCAGATTGCTGCAGAAAGATATTGAGTACGAGTTCAGTGAAAGCTGTATGCAAGCGTTTGATAAGCTGAAGATCGCCCTGACTCAAGCTCCAATTGTGAGAGGACTTGACTGGAGCCATTTGAAATCATGTGTGATGCTTCCAACCATGCAGTAGGAGCAGTGCTGGCTCAGCGCAAAGGTAAGGACCCCTTTGTAATTGCTTATGCATCTAAGACTTTAGATGCTGCTCAGTCTAATTATACTACTACTGAAAAAGAGCTTCTTGCTATTGTTTTTGCTCTGGATAAATTTCGAGCCTATTTACTTCGTACTAAGGTGGTAGTGTACTCGGACCATGCAGCTCTAAAATATTTATTATCTAAAAAGGAGTCCAAACCAAGGCTAATACATTGGATACTGCTGCTACAAGAATTTGATTTAGAAATTAAGGACAGGAGTGATAACCAGAATTTAGTGGCAGACCACTTGAGTCGCCTTGAGCACATTAAGGGTGACTCCACTCCTATCAATGATAATTTCCCATTTGATAACTTACAAGAAGTATCTGAAGTAGTTCCTTGATATGCACCTATAGCTAATTATCTAGTTAGCCACACCTTTCCTCCAAATTTTACTAAGCACCAGAGAGACAAGCTGAAAAGCGAGTCCAAATATTATATCTAGGATGATCCATATTTATAGAGGTGTGGTGCTGACCAGGTAATTAGACGGTGTGTGCCTCAATCAGAATACCAGTCTATTTTAGAGGCCTGCCACTCATCTGAGAGTGGAGGACATTTTGGCCGTCAAAGAACAGCTAGAAAAATTCTAGACTGTGGATTCTAGTGGCCTACTCTTTTTAAAGACGCTACTGAATTTTGTAAATCTTGTTCCCCATGCCAAAGGTTTGGTAATATATCCAAGAGGGATTAGATGCCTCAACAGATTATGCTTTTCTGTGAAAAATTTGATGTTTGGGGCATTGACTTCATGGGTCCATTTCCAAATTTTAACGGTTACTCTTATATACTGTTAGCCGTAGATTATGTTTCTAAATGGGTGGAAGCAATTCCTACCCGCACTAATGATGCTAACACTGTTGTTTCCTTTGTTAGAAACCATATTATCTGTCGCTTTGGATCACCGCCAGCAATCATGAGCGATCAAGGCACCCATTTTTGTAACAGGAGACTAACAGGATTACTGACAAAGCATGGGATAATTCACAAAGTAGCAACAGCTTATCATCCCCAGACCAATGGGCAAGCAGAAGTCTCTAACAGAGAAATTAAACGTATTCTGGAGAAGATAGTAAAACCTCATAGGAAGGACTGGAGTGCCAGGCTACAAGATGCACTCTGGGCATATAGAACAGCGTACAAGACACCCATTGGGATGAGCCCCTTCCGACTGGTATACGGAAAGGCTTGCCACCTCCCCGTAGAGGTGGAACACAAGGCTTTCTAGGTTGTAAGAGAGTGCAACATAAATCTTACAAAAGCTGGTGCTAAAAGAAAGCTGCAACTAGCAGAACTAGAGAACCTCCGCCTAGAAGCATATGACAACTCTAAGAGTCACAAGGAGAAAATGAAGGTTGTCCATGACAAGCACATTAAAAGGAGAGAATTCAGACCAGGGGAGTTAGTTCTACTATATAATTCCAGACTGAGGCTCATGCCGGGTAAACTGAGATCAAGATGGGAAGGTCTATACAGAGTAGAAAAGGTAGAGCCATACGGAGTTTTCCACCTGCGTCATCCTACCAGCTCGAAATTTCTAAAGGTCAATGGACATCGCCTAAAGCTTTATCATGGAGAGAAGACGAAGAATCAAAAGGAACTAGAGATTTTCCTCTTGGAAGACCCACCAAGAGAAGCAGAATGAGCCTAACGAGCGTCCAACTTAAGGACGTAAAAGCAAAGTGCTAGGTGGGAGACAACCCACCATGGTATGATCGTTCCGTTTTAGTCTTAGTTTTAATTTTTACTTTATTTTTATGATGTTAATGACTCTTCTCATCATCCCTGCATATAGCCACATATAGTTTACATGAGCATTCTGCATATGTTTTTTTTAAAAAAAAAAAAATAGCACACGCACGCGACGCGTAAGCGTCCCTGACGCGTCCGCGTCACCAGTGCGTTGGGAAGACAATAAAAGTGAACAAAAAGTCACGCGAAAGCGTGGCTGGAGGCGTGCCTTGGGTACAACCATGCCCACGTGACCGCGTCAATGATGCATCTGCGTCGTTTGGAAATTGGCCTCCCACGCGTCCGCGTCACCCACGCCACCGCGTGCCCCGAAAAATCGACGTAAAGAGGTGTATGGCAGAGAGTTAGGATGGAGTGAGGCTGGAGTGGTGCTGGAAGCACCAGTCTTGCCATGCGACCGTGTACCCCACGCGGCCGCGTCATCCTCCAAACATGGCTATTCACGCGATCGCGTCACCCAAAAATTTTGGCAAAATGAGTTTGAGACAGAGAGTTGCGCGAACGCGTCGCTGCCCTTGCGCCATTTGCACAAATCACTTCACGCGACCGCGTGACCCATGCGTTCGCGTCACTTGAAAAAAACATCACACCCCACGCGACCGCGTGACTCACGCGTCTGCGTCATATGTGGCGCACAGCTTATCCAGATCAGCCAAAATATCTTTTCTTTTCTTCCTCAAATCCTAATTTTTCTTATCCCTTCTTACTTCCTTCTTCTCTCTTCTTCCTTCTCTACTCTTTCTTACTTTTTACTCTCCCCCTTTTCTTTTCTTTTCACACCCATTATCAAGGTTTATTCTTCTTCCTTCTTTACATTTCCATTATTATTCTTATTTTTATTATGTTTTCTTCTTCTTTTTCTTTTTACTTTCTTTATCTACATTTTCCCTTTTTTTTCTTTCTTTCTTTTTATTCCTTTTAATTGGTGTTAAAAATTTATTTCGGTCTTTATTTTGTATATTTTGCTTGTGGATTATCATGGATTTGTTTGACAATTAATATTACCTTTTAAAGGGTTACTTGCATGTTCTATTTCATATTTTCAAAAACATATTTACCGTGCATGCTATGTGTTTGTAAAAAAGCCGGTATGGCATCATGCACTACCTTTATGTTATCCTACTACTTTTAATGCCTGTTTTTCACAAAACTCCTTTTATATTTTATTAATTTAATTTAATTGTCAATACAAACAGGTTATTAGTTTGAAAGATTTGGTAATCTAACTTGGACATTGAATGCTTGATCTATACTACTCATGCCTTTGCCAGCATGCCAATAAACATCTTGCATTTAATTGCCATCACATGCACTTGCTATGTTTCCTTTGATGAACTTTTCACATGTAGTCTAGACCATGTGTTAACGACATCCTTCCTTACTGTGCATTGATTACCACTCATAATATTCGCTCCCTTGCTTGAACCCTTCGCTTTACATATTACTTTCTCTTTCCTTTTTCAGGATGGCCACCAAGAAAGGCAAAGAAAAAGCTACTCTCAAACCACCAACAAGGAGAGAAACAAAAAGAGCATTAGTGGCAGAGCCATCTTCAGCAGTAGTAAAGCACTCAACAAAAAGAATTAAGAAGATCATCAAGGTTGACGAAAAAGAAAAAGCCTTCCCAACAAAGGACACTGCACGGTTTCCTAACCGCTACTGTGAGAAGATGTTCCCCATCCTGGCAGAGAGAAATTACAACAATGAATACCTTTTCATCCTCCCGACCCGCATTGCTGAATTTGTTGAGCCGCAAATTGAACGAAGACAATGGAGATTCCTACGGAGACACCCACGGCAGGTTAATCTCTCATGGGTAGTAGAATTCTACTCAAACTTTCACATGCCAACCATGCAGTCTGTCTATGTCCGTCAGAAGCAAGTCCACATAACTGAAGAGGCCATTCAACAAGCTTTGGATCTTCCCCCTGCTCCAGAAGGATTGGATACATTTCAAGAAGCCTCACTCAAGCGCCAGACATACCAATTTGAATGGGACACCGTTCTCAGAGTTATAGCACAACCTGGCAGTAGATGGATCTACGGATACCATCGTTCCTGACCTAAGCGCATATCGGCTTTAGCACTTACATTGGAGGCTCGAGTATGGGCACAGATCATGTCCCATTATGTCTTTCTGAGCACTCACGAGTCCTCTTTCACTATAGACATGGCTGTTTTACTTTGCTGTATCCTTACAGACCAGCACCTAAACTTACCAAGACACATTCGGCATGCTATGGGACACGTACAAATTGCGGGCAACTTACCTTTTCCCGCCTTGGTTTCAGATCTTGTCTCGGCAGCCGGAGTCTCCTACAGAGCTGGGGACACAAAATCCTTACTTCCACGGGATGATCAGTACGTCCCTAACGGAAAATATATCAGACCGTCAGCAGCCACTACAAGCCAGCCTACAACATTCCTCCTTCAACACCACAAGCACCTACAACAAACCAACTGCTCCATCAGATACTTGAAAGGTTGGATCGGCAGGAACACAAAGCAAAGTTAAGAGAGCGCTGTAACAAGCGCCGATTCACATACCTCAAGGAGCTACTTATGGGAAACTACAAAGACCCAGACACCTCGGACTCTACTTCATTTACCAGCACAGGGAGCCATGACGGTCCTGATGGTGGAGATACTACTACCAGCCCCCCTTTGTTCCTGACCGATGGCACCGAGGATGGTGCAAAGCCTTAAGTATGGGGAGGTCGGTCAATACCTGACTTCCAGAGGTAAATTCTCTTCTTTAAACACCAGTAAAATAGGATATTCAGTTAATTTTTCTTTTGTAGAATAGGATAGATTGTATAGAAATAGGTTATTTGCATGCATGTTCTATTTGGTTAGAAAATAATAAGTTTCCTCTAAGACCCTATTTTTGAAAAATTTCACTAATTTAAATCAAAACCTTTGTGTTAAATTTGCTTGAAGTTGTATTTGGAATATAGTTTAAAAAGTTAAGAACACACAACCTGTGAGATTTGAGCTTAATTACATGGTTACATTATTTAACCATAAATATTTTATTCTTGTGTGTTTACTTCTCTATGATTGTAATCTTATTTTGTTTCATCCTATATGTCCAATATTTAATATGTTATATGCATGTGTATGATTGAGGCCATTATTTGTTTAGCTCACTTATCCCAAATAAGCCTACCCTTTAAATTACCTTTGTCAGCCACTTTGAGCCTTTTAATCCCATTTGTTCTATATTTTACCACATCACTAGCCTTAAGCGGAAAAACAATTAAATATCCCAATTGAATCTTTGGTTAGCTTAAGATAGAAATTGTGTGTTAATTGAGTATGGGAAGGTTGTGGGAACAAGGGTTAATAAGGGAATGAGTCATGATAAAATAATGAGAATTTGGGTACCTACTCATGTGAGACCAGAAAAATTAAAAATCCATGAGCATTGATAAGTTATGTTTATTTTTCTATTAAAAAAATAGTAATAGTAATTAAGTAAATAAATAAGGGGACATAATTACCCCAATATTAAGCTAATAAAAAGATCAATGCATATGTGATGCAAGCAAAAAGGAAAAGTTAATACATGAGTATGTAATGCAAAGTGGGAAGTCTTTTGGGTAGCTAGGCATGATTCTAAAGAAATATAGAGTATATGTATGTTAGGTGAAAGCTTAGGTTAATTAAAGATTCAATTTATAAGCTCACTTAGCCATATATATATATACCCTCACCCTTACCTTAGCCCCATTACAACCTTAAAAAGACCTCATGATGTTTGAATTAGTATGTTAAATATTGTTGATTAATTAGGTGAAGAACAAAAATTGAGAAAGCATGATTAGAGAAGAGTAGAGTGATCACCCTATACACTTGAGAGACTAGAGTGCACATACACCATCAGTGAGGGTTCAATGCTTGATTCTATGTTCCCTACTTTCATGAGCTATCTTCTTGCATTCTTATCTGTTCTTACTGTATAAATTGAATTAGTGGAATTTGATTTATGTTTGTCTTGAAGAGCTTATTTACTTTTAATAAAGTAGACAAGAATCATATAGTTGCATTCATATATATATATATATATATATATATATAGGTTGCATTGCATTTCATGAGCTTTACATTTCCCTATTCATTTACTTTATCTCCTTTAACTAAGCATGAGGACATGCTAATGTTTAAGTGTGGGGAGGTTGATAAACCATTATTTTATGATTTATATTGTGTTTAATTGTGTGGTTTTATCAAGTCTCTACCCACTTATTCATATGATTTGCATGTATTTACAATTCCTTCCAAAATTGTTCCATGGTTGAAAACTTGCTTCCTAGAGATCTTTTAAGTATGTATTTTTAATCTCCCTTATACCATTTGATTCCTTGATATGTGTGTTAAGTGTTTCAAGCTTCATAGAGCATGAATGACTTGGAAATTGGAGAGGAGGCTTGCAAAAATGGAAGGAACACAAGAAACTAAGGAGATGACCAACGAACAATGACGCGAGCACATGGTGATAAACCCCGATTTGTGGTTTATCTTGTGCTTAATTTGGGTGGTTTTATCAACTTTTCTCACATTTATTCAATGAAATAGCATGGTTTTGTAATTCTCCCTTGATTTGTGCTTAAATGTGAAAACATGCTTTTTAGGCCTTAAAATTGGTGATTTTAATTCACTTTAATTCCATTCGATGCCTTGATATGTTTGTTGAGTAATTTCAGGTTCATAAGGCAAGTATTGGATGGAAGAAGTTAGGAGAAAAGCATGCAAAGTGGGAGAACTCCTGAAGAAATGAAGGAACCGTAAAGCTGTCAAGCCTGACCTATTCGCACTCAAATGACCATAACTTGAGCTATAGAGGTCCAAATGAGGCGGTTTCAGTTGCGTTGGAAATCTAACATCCGGGGCTTGGAAATGATATAAATTTTACCATATGTTTCTTCGCACTAAGGGGCGCGCACGTGCCATGTACGCGTGCGCGCCGATGCTGCTCGTGGGTCCACTTTAATGAAATCGCCCCCAGCGATTTTGCAGCTCATTCTGAGCCCAATCCAACCCATTTCTGATGCTATTTAACCCAAGGATTGAGAGGGGGAATGGGGAAGTAGTCATAGTTTAGTTTTCATCATGTTTTAGGGTAGAATTCTAGAGAGAGAGGCTCTCTCCTTTCTCTAGATTTAGGATAGAAATTAGGGTAAAGTTAGGTTAATCACTCTCAAATTTCTCTTTCAATTCTTGTTTTGATTTTAATTCTCATTATATTTTAGTGTTCTATTGTCTTTGCTCTTCTAGTTTTACTTGTTAATTTCTTATTTCGCTCTCTTATGTTGATGAACAATTGTTGGATCTTTATTTCTTCTAATGCAAATTTATGTTTTCATGTCTCTTTTATGTTGATCTTGAATGTTATTGTTGATTTCTTGCTTATGTTAGTTATGGGTTCCTTTAATTCTTGCATTTTATGATGTTTACTTTTCTTGCATACTAAGTGTTTGATAAAATATTTCCTTTAGTTTTTGAGTAGTTTGCTTGACTCTTGGCCTAGGCTAAGAGAATTGAGTGACCTTGAGTCATTGGGTCTCATTGAATTGGTAATTTGAGAACCCTTGGTGATCAATTTGATACTCATTGACGCCAACCCACTACTAATCTAGATTAGTAGGTAGGTTGGGACTTATGGGTTGATGTGATCAAACCTATTTGACGTACTTCAAGCCTAGGAGTAGATATTACGTACTTAAGGCTTTGGAAGTAGACTTAATAGGTTGGCCTCTCATAATTATCAATATTTGGTTTGTAGACAAGGATGGTGATCTCAATTACCTATGTCTTAGCCAAGAGTACTTTTCCTTTATTTTATTAGTTCTTATCATTTTACTTTCTTGTCATTTAATTTTTCTTGTCAAACTCCAAATCAAACACCCCCTTTTTCATCTTCATAGCCAATAATTAAACATTTCATTGCAATTCCTTGTGAGACGACCCAGAATCCAAATAGTCCGGTTAATTTTCATTAGGGTTTGTTACTTGTGACAACCAAATTTTTGATGTGAGAATTGTTTGTTGGTTTGGAGCTATGCTTACAACGAAGTTGTTATTTCTATGAGAGAAATTCTAAACCATCGAGCAAAACTCATTATCAAAATAGCGCCGTTGCCGGGGAGTTGCAATGGTGTTGTGTTATTGGTTATTGTATATATGTGAATATTGTAAATAGATTTACCTTTTGCTTCTTTGTTAGTTTTTGCTAGCTTTTGGATTTAATTTTCTTGCTTCTTATTTGATTTTGTTTTCATTTTTCTTGTTATCATGAATTCTTACTTCGGCTATGAGTGTGATTACAACTATGTTGTAGGAAATGGGAACTTCAATGAAGATGTGCATCAAGGATGGGATAACCAAAGATGGGAGGAGCCATATGCCTATGATCAATCCTCATGGCAACAACCTCCACCAATGCACTATGAAGAAGCGCCATTCTATGATGCATATCAATCCAATGGCTATGGTGAATCCCCTTGTGACTTCCAAGAACCACCACCATACACCTATGAGCCATATCCTCAACATAGCCATCAACCATACTCACAAGCCACCTTTCACCAACCATCTTCATATGACCCTAATCCATATCCATCCTACCAATAATCAAATGAGCCATATGAACCACATATAGAGCCACCACTACTCCAACATCAACATTTTCAAGAACCACCCCCTCCATATTATTACCAAGATGAACCACCTCCAACGCATACAAATTTTCAACCACAAGATGAATTCTACTTTTCGCCACAACCACCTTCCAACCATAATACCTTCCCCTCAAACAATGAACCCTCTTTTCCACCATCACCCCCTGATGAAGCCTCTATGCTAGAATTAAGAGATCTTGAATCTCATATCTTAAGGCAACACGAGGAGGATGAAAAGAATTTTGAGGAGTTAAGAGCAAAAATGGCCATCATGGTAGAAGCCATTGGCAACATAGTCTCATCCCGCCTAAGCCTATGTGATCAAGGCACTTCCATTGTGGAATGTGGAGAAGCAACGAAGAATCTTAGTGAGGGAGTGAACTTGAAGCTCCAAGGAGAGGAAGAGGAGTTAAAGCAAGAAATGCAACAAGAGGAGGAAGTAGAGATTATTAAAGAAGAGGAAGAAGTGGTTGAAGACTTAGGAGATGCGGAACCACCTTGAGAGTCTAAGATTAAAGAAAACCACTCCAAAATTATTGAAATTGATGCTAAGGAGGAATGTGCACAACCTCCGAGGCATATCTCTTATGAAGAATTGGATGGAATAGAGCAAGAATTGAGTCCCCTTGGTGATGAAGATCAAGCACCAAGTCTTAGTGGTGAAGAATCCTTTAAACATGAAGAACTTTCCCCCATTGGATTTGAATGCAATATGGAGGTAAATCTCTCTCGTCCTCCCATTTATAATTTGAGTAAGGGAAAAGGTTTAGATAAAATTGTTGAACAAGGGATTGAAATTAAGAGATCTTGTGGAGAGGTGGAAGTCCTTAGAAAAAGGAGGATGGGAATTGAATACGCCTTGTCAAGACCCTTGGAATCACCTTTGCCTAGGTTGTCATCTACACCTTCATTTGAGTGGATGAAACTCATTTCTATTATCTTTATTATCCCACTCGAATATGGCTTGCTTGAAACGGATGGTCAACTTAGGATGCTTTATGGGATGAAGTGTAAAAGAAAGATGTTTCGTGGTTGGCGTTGTAAGTCTAGGCTCATTATGGTTGAAGCTTCAAGGAGTAAAGGTTGGACTAGTGCTCAATTGGATGGGTCTAGGAGGATAGTTTGGTGCTTCCATGAGAATTCATCTCTCTTGCCACCCGGAGGAAATCACCATGATCAACTCAAGGACGGTTGTGAAAACAAAGTGTGGGATCCCAGATCGCACAAGGAGGATCGACTTTGGGAGCCTATGGTTTGTGAAGAACTCCATCAAAGCTTGGAGTTACTAACTTTGAATGATGAAGCACAATGGAAGTCCAAGCATTGGTGGATGTTCAAGGATGGATTCAAGCACAAGCCACCTTAATGAGGAGCTCCCCATAAGTCCAACTTAAGGACAATAAACAAAAGTGCTAGGTGGGAGACACCCCACCATGGTAACATCTTTCCCTTTTCCTCTTTGTAAATATTAGTAATTTAGGTTTAATTTCATGTTTTCTTTGATTAGTTGAGTTTATTTGGGAGTCTAGTATGTTAAATAAGGTTTTATGATGTTTTGGTAGCTGTTTGGAGGTTTGGAATGCTTGGTTTGGTGCAAAAACATAGAAAAATTTTGAAAAACAGAGCACCACCCACGCGCACGCGTACTCCACGTGTACGCACGCCTCAAGCATTTTCGACCATCCACGCGGACGCGCCATGTATGTGGACGCGTGTATCAAGAAAATATCACCCCTCCATACATTAACCCGAGAGTTGCGCCTACACTGCGCCAGCACCATGCCTGAGGCACAAAACCACCCGCGCATGCGCACAACTGGCGCGTACGCATCCTTTAGCCAAACTGTGCATCGGCGCAGAAGCGTGCATGACGCGTCCGCGCCGGTAAAAAAAATATTTCTTTTCTTCCATTTTCTTTTATTGCATTTGTCTATTTCCATTCGTTGCATTTTAATTTTGTTTTTATAGCTTATTCTTATTTTCTTTTCTAAGTTTCTTATTTTAATAATGGTGTTGAATTCTCTTACTCAATTGTTGAGAATTTCTTGGTTAATCTTGGTGCTTCTTGACTTGTTTGATATTGTTGGGCGATGAAACTTTTAAATCAATGCTTAATCTTGTATGACTCTTATATTCTTTGTGCATTGATATGAACTTGCATGTCTTTCATGACCCACTCTTTCTAGCTGAACTTGATGCTTTTGAATGCTCTTCATGCTTTTACTTTACTCTTGCATCAAGTATTAGTTGATATGCCCTTTGCCTATATTGCTTTCTCGCTTACATGCGTAGCTAACATGTAGTGAGAACCTTACTCTTATTTGGCATTAGCCCCGCCTATGTTTTATTGCTTTGATATTTTTGTTGTAGGCTTAATTCCCTTTCTTTTTCTCTCCTTTGAGGTTGGCCACCAAGAAGGAAAGGAATGAGAAAGCTTCTAAATGGGGCAACGAACAAGTTCTTCCGCACAACCTTTTGAAGGAGCTCATCAATTGTAGCAACCCGTCCACCTTGCTCTTCTTGCATGCACCGAGGACGGTGCAAATTTCTAAGTGTAGGGAGGTCGTCCGACCGACCTCCATGGGTAACAACTTCCTTTTTCAAGACCAAATTCTTAATTTTTGTCCTTGTTATTTAGTTGTTGCATTGCATGATAGGTTGCATGCTAGTTAGAAATTGCACATATTTTACCACTTCTTTTTATGTTAGGACTACTTAGTTAGGGTGATGATTTCTTTTCCAAGAAACTATTTTTAGGGCACCCTAGCAATTTGAAAAAAAAAATTTGTGTTGAACTTGCTTGAAGAATGTATTTGGAACATGGTTCTTGAGCTAAGAACACAAGCATGTGAGTTTTGAGCCTAATTGTGTGGTTACATCTTATAACTATTTATTTTTCATTCTTGTGTGTATTACTCTCTTTCTATGATTGTGATCTTTGATTTGTTTGATTCTATATGTCCATTATTCCATGTATACATGCATTTATATGATTGAGGCCATCATTTCATTTAGCTCACTTACCCAAATAGCCTACCTTTTATCAACCATTGTTAGCCAAATTTGAGCCTATTTAATCCCTTTTGTTCTTAATGTTAGCACATCATTACCCTTAAGCAAAAAATAATAAATGTCCTTAATTTGGATCTTTGATTAGCTTAGGCTAGTGAGGGTGTGTATCATTTGGGTATGGGAACCTTGGGACATTGGTTGAAGTAAAAGTGTATTTTTTTTTGTTGAAATGCATGGGATTGGGTACATGCTCATGCATTAAATATGTAAAACTATATGCATTGATACGTTTGTATATACTTTAAAAAAAATGTGTGAGAAAAAAAAAGTAAACAAATATATATATATATAGAAAAAGAAAAAAAAAAGAGAAAAAGAAATAAAAAGGGGACAAAAAGGCCCCAAAGTAAAGTTCAATAAAAATCAATGCATATGGAATGTGAATTAAAGAGAATGCATGAGTATGTGAAAAAGTGGGAATCATGGGTAGCTATGTACTATATTAGAATTTTATAGGTTGTTGTATGTGTTTAGTGAGAGCTTAGGCTAATCAAAGATACAAACTTCAAGCTCACTTGACCATATGCATCCCACCTTGACCCTAGCCCCATTACAACCTATGAATAAGTCCTCATGATGAATGTATGCATGCATTGAATAATTGTTGATTGTTAGATGAAAAACAAATAATGGAAAGCATGATTAGAAGAGAATTGCGTGATCGACCCTATACACTAGAGCGACTAGAGCGGATACACTTCCGATGAGGGTTCGATACTCAATTCCTTGTTCCCGGCTTTCATGAGCTTTTCTTCTTGCAAGTCTATTTGAACTTCATTTTGATATTTGAATTGGTGGGATTCAAGAATCTTCATACTACTTAGCCCTACTTGATATATATATTCTTGGAGATTGATTTGCTTTTGACCAAGTAGGTAGAATCATCTTGCATTTAGTTGCATTCATATAGATAGGTGCATATAGTTTATTTGCATTGAATAAATGTTCATACCCTTTTCTTGTCCTTCTTTATTCTTAGCATGAGGACATGCTTGGTTTAAGTGTGGGGAGATTTGATAAACCCCGACTTTGTGGTTTATTTTGTGCTTAATTTGGATAGTTTTATCAACCTTTCTCACATTTATTCAATGAAATAGAATGGTTTTGTAATTCTCCCTTGATTTGTGCTTAAATGTGAAAACATGCTTTTTAGGCCCTAAAATTGGTGATTTTAATTCACTTTAATTCCATTCGATGCCTTGATATGTTTGTTGAGTAATTTCAGGTTCATAAGGCAGGTATTGGATGGAAGAAGTGAGGAGAAAAGCATGCAAAGTGGGAGAACTCATGAAGAAATGAAGGAACTGTAAAGCTGTCAAGCCTGACCTCTTCGCACTCAAATGACCATAATTTGAGCTACAGAGGTCCAAATGACGCGGTTCCAGTTGCGTTGGAAAGCTAACATCTGGGGAATCGAAATGATATAAATTTTGCCATATTTTGCTTCGTGCTCATGGGGGCGCGCATGCGCCATGTACGTGTGTGCGCCGATGCTGCTTGTGGGTCTACTTTAATGAAATCGCCCCCAGCGATTTTGCAGCTCATTTTGGGCCCAATCCAACCCATTTCTGATTCTATTGAACCCAAGGATTGAGAGGGGGAATGGGGAAGTATTCATAGTTTAGTTTTTATCATGTTTTAGGATAGAATTCTAGAGAGAGAGGCTCTCTCCTCTCTCTAGATTTAGGATAGAAATTAGGGTAAAGTTAGGTTAATCACTCTGAAATTTCTCTTTCAATTCTTGTTTTGATTTTAATTCTCATTATATTTTAGTGTTCTATTGTCTTTGCTCTTCTAGTTTTACTTGTTAATTTCTTATTTTGCTCTCTTATGTTGATGAACAATTGTTGGATCTTGATTTCTTTTAATGCAAATTTATGTTTTCATGTCTCTTTTATGTTGATCTTGATTGTTATTGTTGATTTCTTGCTTATGTTAGTTATGGGTTCCTTTAATTCTTGCATTTTATGATGTTTACTTTTCTTGCATACTAAGTGTTTGATAAAATATTTCCTTTAGTTTTTGAGTAGTTTCCTTGACACTTGGCCTAGGCTAAGAGAATTGAGTGACCTTGAGTCATTGGGTCTCATTGAATTGGTGATTTGAGAACCCTTGGTGATCAATTTGATACTCATTGATGCCAACCCACTACTAATCTAGATTAGTAGGTAGGTTGGGACTTATGGGTTGATGTGATCAAACCTATTTGATGTACTTCAAGCCTAGGAGTAGATATTATGTACTTAAGGCTTTGGAAGTAGACTTAATAGGTTGTTCTCTCATAATTATCAATATTTGGTTTGTAGACAAGGATGGTGATCTCAATTACCTATGTCTTAGCCAAGAGTACTTTTCCTTTATTTTATTAGTTCTTATCATTTTACTTTCTTGTCATTTAATTTTTCTTGTCAAACTCCAAATCAAACACCCCCCTTTTCATCTTCATAGCCAATAATTAAACATTTCATTGCAATTCCTTGTGAGACGACCCGGAATCCAAATACTCCGGTTAATTTTCATTGGGGTTTGTTACTTGTGACAACCAAATTTTTGATGTGAGAATTGTTTGTTGGTTTGGAGCTATGCTTACAACGAAGTTGTTATTTCTATGAGAGAAATTCTAAACCATCGAGCAAAACTCATTATCACATGGCCCACGCGAACGCGTGCCTGACGCAAACGCGTGGATTGGAATCTGCATAAATGATGCGAACGCGTGAACCATGCGAACGCGTGACAAGGAAAATCGCTGAATGACGCGAACGCGTGAACGACGCTTACGCGTGACCTGCACGATCTGCAAAAATAACTGAATACGCTGGGGGCGATTTTGGGCTGCATTTTGACCCAGTTTTCGGACAAGAAACACAGACTAAACCTAGGGAACATGCTGAAACTCAATATGCATCCACACACATTCAGATTCATCATAGTAGGATTACTTCAGTTTTAGATTTGAATCTTTAGATTTGCATTACATTGATAGTTTGTGCTTTTGCTTTGGATTGTGGATGTTGAAGAGCCATTACCTCCGTGAAGATACTACTTTTGTTTGTTTCCTTATTCTTTACTCTTTTCAGTTGATTATTGACTCTATTCAAATAAGTATGTTACGTTTTGAGTTTATTAATATATAGAATTATTTTTATTTTTAATTAATTTTATTCCTCTATTTGATTTTATTTAATTATGTCTCCTCATATTTTTATGATTATTAATTTCATGTCAATGGAGTAGAATTTTCACTTGACATGGGGGTTGATTAAGAGGAGATACTTGAGTTGGAATGCTCAAGTGTTTGGTTGAATTGGACGTTGTTAGCTAATTCCTACCTACTAACACTAGACCTTTCTAAGGGAGAGGACTAGGATTTGAGGGTAAGAGTTAGTTTAATCACCATTCTTTTCCTTATTTAGTAAGGGGTAACCGAGTGAGAACAATAACCTTTTCACACTACACTACACTTGAGAAGATTCCAACAAGGGTAGAAATTTCATTTAATTATTCCCCCAGTCAAGGCCTTTTATTTAGAGCACCAATAATCATTCTCAGTTTATTTTTATTGTTTTAATTTTTAATCATTTTAATTACTCATTATCAAAACTCAATTTTTCTGAAAACCCCTAGTTAATAAAATAGCACTCTTTCCTGCAACTCGTTGGGAGACGACCTGTGACTCATACTCCCAGTATTTTATTTCTAAAATTTGTGACAACCCTTTTTAAATTGGTGAGGCAGATCTTAGCCAGTTAAGAGCTATACGTGCAACGCTGTTCTCTTAATTGAAATCTCTTAATTGGTTAACTTCTGCCACGCATCAGGCATACTTCTTAGGATTATATATCCTTGCTATTTCTCCTATGTTGATAAAAGAGAGTGAATTGTCCCAACAAGTCAACCACAATATTGTGATAACAATTAGTGGAGTTCGTAAACTAAATTAATAGGTCCCTACCAGTTAACCAATAAAAACGTGGAAAGTTGATTGGAGTTATGCTAATCTGGTTAATTTAATTCAACTCAATCCTACAATAAAGTTTATTAGAGTTTTTCAACCTCATGATGCCAGGGCATTTTGGCCAGTTTCATGCATTTTCTTAGGAAATAAGCAAGTTTTGGGTAAATAATCACTTACATCTTGATTCAAGCAAACATTGTGA
This sequence comes from Arachis ipaensis, assembly GCF_000816755.2. Lineage (NCBI taxonomy): Eukaryota > Viridiplantae > Streptophyta > Magnoliopsida > Fabales > Fabaceae > Arachis > Arachis ipaensis. The sequence goes on from NC_029786.2 coordinate 60,195,501, forward strand.
ATTTTATATTATTTCATGAGAATTATGCATGAATTAAATGACAAAATTGAATGATGCATGTCTCATAACTTGGATTAGAGCTTTGATGCACTTTATTGCTTGATTTAAGGACAAAGGAAGCAAGGAAGAACCACGTTAGTAGCCACGTTAGTCTAGCTAACGTGACCACTAACGTGGAATGGAAGCTAGCTTGTAACGTTAATGAGAAAAGTGATCACCATTAACGCCTTCGTGAGCCATCATAGCCCACGTTAGTTGCCATGTTAACTATGTTAACGTGGAAGCTAACGTGGAAGAGAAGTAGAACTCCAACGTTAGTGTGGTAAAAGTAAGTGCCACTAACGTTCCAAAGTGGCAGCTAGCCACGTTAAGAGTCACGTTAACTCAGTTAACGTAAAGTCTAATGTGGATGAGGAAAATAATGCCAATGTTAGTGACACTCACCTTCGTCACTAACGTTGGACTAAGCTCATATTTGCCACTTTAAGAGTCACGTTAACCTAGTTAATGTAGACTCTAACGTGGAGGGGGCAAGGAATCACCAATGTTAGTGACAATAACCTTTGTCACTAACGTTGGATTAAGCCACTATGAGCCACGTTAGTTGCCACGTTAATTAGATTAACGTGGAAGCTAACGTGGAGAAGAGGGATGATGAGCCAACATTAGTGACACTCACCTTTGTCACTAACGTTGGAGATGGCTATCAATACCACGTTAGAAGTCACGTTAACCTAGTTAACGTGAACTCTAACGTGGGAAGAAGGGGAGTTTTGAAGCGTCAGTGACAAAGGTAAGTGTCACTAACGCTCTCGAAGATTTGGCAAGCCTACGTTAAAGGCCACATTAACTATACTAACGTGAACTCTAACGTAGGGAGAAAGGGGTACTCTCAACGTTATTGGAAAAGGTAAACCCCAGTAATGTTTGCGAAGGGCTAAGAAGCAACGTTAGTGGTCACGTTAGTGCCACTAACGTTGAAGTTAACGTGGACCACTTTTGGGTTAGGAACGTTAGTGAAAAAGGTGATTGTCACTAACGTTCTCGATCCCACAGTTTCACTTAACGTTAACACCACTAACGCCCCAAGCTAAAGTCCATACCTACTGCACACTTTTTCTGCAAGTAAAGCTGAGCCCACTGAAGAAGATAACTACTTCAACTCAAGATCTAAAGGCCCATATCCAAGACTTGAAGAAGCAACTAGAAGATCAGAAGAATAGTATAAATAGGGAGAACTTTGAACTAGAAGAGAGCTTTTGGGCATTATTAGAATTATTCTCTGTATTTTTTACTTTCTCTGCAACTTCTAGTTTAACTTTTCAGAATGCATTCTCAATCTTTGTTTTCCATTCCCAGAGCTATGAACAACTAAACCTCTTTCATTGGGTTAGGGAGCTCTGTTGTAATTTGATGGATCAATAATAGTTTTCGTTATTCTTCTTCTTTCTTTTCTCTTGATTTTACTAGAAAGCTTTCAGTCTTCACCCAATTGAGTAGTTATCTTGGAAAATAAGCCATTCATACTTGGATCTCTTCGGAACCTTGGAAGAGGAATGAAGAGATCATGCTAGAAATGCTTTCTCATGTTAGACCAAATTAGGGTTTGGATGGATATAGTGACATATAATCCTACCAACACTTTGATTTGGAAATACATGTGGTATAATTAGTGATCATACCTCATCTCTTCTCATGAGCAATTGGACCAAGGAATTGGCTATTGATCAAGATTTGAGAGATTGAATTACCAAGGAATTGGAATTCAATCATTTAAGATTGCCAAGGAGATCAATGAATGCATTGATTGAGGAAGAGATGAAAGTGAAGTTGATCCGGAGGATGCAACATCTCCTAAGCCCGATGAACTCCCCATTTCTGATCTTACCCATTCTCTTTAATTTCTACCAATTACTTTTATGATCATCTTCCCCATTCCCATTTAAGATTCTGCAATTTATTTTCCATCATCTATTTTCAACTCTTTATTTCCAGCATTTACATTTTCTGCTATTTACTTTCCCGCCATTTAATTTCCTGCAACTCTCAACCCAAATTCTGCTTAGCTCAACTAGAACATTCCTCCAATTAAAGTTGCTTGACCAATCAATCCCTGTGGGATTCGACCTCACTCTTTTGTGAGTTATTACTTGACGACAATTCGGTATACTTGCCGAGGGAAATCTGTTGAGAGACAAGTTTCCGTGCATCAAGTTTATGGCGCCGTTGCCGGGCATTGATTTTGTATCAACAATGATTAAATTTGTGGATAACTAGATTGAGCATTTTCCTTTTGTTTGATTTAGTTTCATCTGAGTAAATTACTTTCAGTTTTAGTTAATTCTTTTCCTTTACCTTTCACCCATTAGTGGTGTTACCTGCATTTTATTTTAATATTTGGTTCACTGACCCACTAACTGTTTGATATATTGCATCACTCACACTAACAGTATTTCTGCAGAAAATATTGTCTGCATCTATCTTTCTTGCTTGTGCCATATTGGGTGTATGACAGGTAGAAGAAGCAGGGCTTCAACTTCCTTTGATTCTGAACCTGAGAGGACCTTCCTTAGATTAAGGAGGGAAGCAAGAGGGAAGAGAGTAGTTGGTGCTGAGGAAGAGGAGGAGTACTTTGAACCAGACATGGATGAGAGTATGGAGAACCATCATGAAGAAGAGGCTCACACCCATGGCAGAGAAGGTCCAGCGCATCAGGCTGGACAAGAGAGAAGAGTTCTGGGTTCTTACATCAACCCAAATCCAGGAAACTGTGGAAGTAGCATCCAAAGGCCAACCATACATGCCAATAACTTTGAACTAAAGCCACAGCTTATCATCCTTGTTCAGAACAATTGTTCATTCGGAGGAAGTGTCCAAGAAGACCCCAATCAACATCTAACCACCTTCCTGAGGATATGCGATACTGTGAAGTCTAATGGTGTTCACCCTGACTCCTATAGACTACTTCTGTTTCCCTTCTCACTCAAGGACAAAGCATATAAATGGTTGGAATCCTTTCCAAAGGAGAGTTTAGCAACCTGGGAAGACGTGGTGAATAAATTCTTAGCAAGATTCTATCCTCCTCAACGAATCAATAGGTTGAGAGCTGAGGTTTAAGGACCTGCCAAGAAGATGCCCGCCAGATATATTCAATGAATGGGTGCAGTTACATATTTTCTATGAAGGCCTTTCGTATGAATCAAAGAAGGCAGTAGACCACTCATCCGGGGGATCTCTGAACAAGAAGAAGACCATTGAAGAAGCCATAGATGTCATTGAGACTGTAGCAGAGAATGACTACTTCTATGCTTCTGAAAGAGGCAACACTAGAGGAGTGATGGAGCTAAACAATGTGGATGCACTACTAGCTCAAAACAAGCTTATTACCAAGCAGTTGGCTGACCTTACCAAAAAGATGGAGAGGAATCAAGTAGCAGCAATCACCACCTCAGCAGCAGCTCAAGAAGGAGTGAATGAAGAAGGAGAGGGTGATCAGGAACAAGCTAACTATATTGGAAATTCACCTAGGCAGCACCATGATCCATACTTCAAAATATATAATCCTGGTTGGAGGAACCACCTAAACTTTGGGTGGGGAAACCAACAGGATCAAGGCCAAGATTAGAGACGCCACAACCCCAACAACAATGCAGCTCACCAACACTCCACACAGAGGTCATATCAACACCCACCTAACAACACTTCTCAACATCCATACCAAAGTCAAAATGACCCTTCTCATCCTTCCAATCTCAACTCTCCATTATCGGAAGAAAGACTATCAAGGATTGAGACTCTACTTGAGGGCATATGTAAGGAAATCCAAGATAACAAGGTGTTCAAGGAGGAGGTGCGAGCCAATATCAAGAACCAAGGAGACACCATCAAGAGGCTGGAGTTTCAAGTGGGATACCTTTCTGAGAAGATTCCCAAACCTACTGATAGCTTCCCAAGTGACACAGAGAAAAATCCGAGAGGTGAAGCAAAGAAGGTTAGATGGGAAGATTGCAAGATGGTTACTATAAGTGATAAGGAGACTGAGGAAGAGCCGAACAAACCATTAGAAAAACCTGGAGATACATCAGCAGAAAAGCAGGAAGAGAATCATCAAGAAACCACAATCACACAGAAGGAGCTGCTGAGACTCTATGCACCCTTTCCCCAAATACTCAATGGTGGTGTAGAGAAGAGAATATACTCAAGGTTTCTTGACATGTTTGCATCTCTCCATGTAAACATACTATTCATCAAGGCCCTCCAACAAATGCCCTCATACATTAAGTAATGAAGGAGCTACTAACCAGGAAAAGCTCACTCAAGGGAGAACAAACAATAGTGATGAATAAGGAGTGCAGTGCTCTCATTCAAACAGAGTTGCCCACAAAAAGGAAGGACCCAGGGAGTTTTCACATCCCCTGTGCCATAGGAGAAACACTGATTGATAAGGGACTCTGTGACCTGGGAGCAAGCATCAACTTAATGCCTATATCTCTAATGAAGAAGCTGCAGATCAATGAGCTAATGCCCACAGACGTAGTCATCAGGCTAGCTGACAAAACTCAAAAACAAGCAGTGGGAGTGGTTGAAAATGTGTTGGTGAAAGTGGGAAACTATTTCCTCCCCACAGATTTTGTCATATTGGAAATGGAAGAGAGTCCCATCCACCTAATCATATTGGAAAGACCGTTCCTAGCTACAGCCAGAGCACTCATAGATGTGGAGCGAAGAGAGCTAATACTGAGGATACATGATGAACAACTCGCATTCAATGTCTTCAAACCCTCACAAGAAGCAGACCAGGAAAATAAGGAACTAAGGAAAAATCACAACAAAGCACTGGTGGAAGAAACAAGCACTGAAGCACAAAATGTACACCTGGGAATCCCCTTGGTTGATAAGCAAAATAGCCAGAAGGTGTCACAGCTAAAGGAAACTCAAGTGGAGCCAAAACCACTAGAATCATATGAGACCAGCAACAAAATCTCCCTAGGAAAAGAGACCACAAAGAGCAGGATAACAGCAAAAGAAACAAAGAAGAAGGCACCAAGGAGATGGAGGAACAAGAAGATCCCTACAGAAGATTTCTCTCCAGGGGATAAAGTGATCTCAGCTTACTTCCCAGATATTCCACCTCATCTCCCCACCATCGCATCTCAGCTACCCAAGGTTTTCACCATCAACAAAGTTCTCTCCCTAGAATATGTAGAGATCCTTGATGAAGCCAATGGATATAGGTTTACTGCAAGAGGAGAAGATCTGAAGCACTACCAACCACCCTGACAAAAGGCAGAACGTCAAGCTAGTGACGCTAAAGAAGCGCTTCATGGGAGGCAACCCATGTTTTACATGCTTTTAAAGTAGTTAATAAAACAAGGTTCATGAAATTCAAATCAACTTTGACATATCCTTGAATGCAACATACAGTGAAGAACAAGTTTGGTGTTCAATGCACACTAAGAGAACATGAATGCAACTCATAGCATGTCACTCTTAGCACCTTGAACAAATCTTCTTACACCACAGTGCCACAAACTAAGTTTGGTGTCACCAAGTTTGCATACATGGACATTTAGTTGGTTAGTTGGTTTGCACTCATGAATAGCAATTAGTAACTAAAAACAAAAATTTTAAAAAGTAGTTACTCTTTCTCTTCTTTTTTAAATTTTTCCGCCACTTTCCACAATTTTATTAATCATATTTCTTTTATTTTATAGGAGAATTGATGGGACAATTGAAGGAGGATTCGGCCACTACAAAAAGAGAGGACTATACACGTGTCTTCAAGGGAATTGCATTGGGAATTGTTGCCATGCAACATTGAAAAAAGAACAAGCTTGGAAATTGAACCAACCCTATCATAAAGTTGATGATCCTTGTGCTCATCCATTGCTAAACCCCATCCGTCCATCACACAACCACCCCATCAATCCACACCTTTCATTCACTCATCACTTTTCTATATAAGTGATTCCTAGTCTATACTCCCCTTCACATTCCAATTCCCATTCTTTATACTTCACACCTTCGGAACCCAAATCCCTTCATCTCACCCTATCCAAACCGAACCGAATTCTACCATTTATCCACAACCACTCAACACTTTCACACATCAACTCTTACTCATGGCATCATCAAGCTCTAAAAGAAGAAAGGGGAAGGAGCCTATAGAGCAACGCCCTTTAGATGAAAAGAAGTTTAGAACCTTTCACCAAGCACTTCAATTTGGATGGATGGCTGATAAGGAGATCATATATGAGCTAGACTTTCAAGTCAAGAAAACTGAGTGCCCCGAAATCACAGAGAAGGTAGAAAAGAGAAGATGGGAGCTCCTCACTGATCCAGTCACCGCGAGAATAAATGTAATGCTCGTAAGAGAGTTTTACGCAAATGCAGTGAGGTATGATAGGAAAGAGGAATCTTATATAAGCTTTGTGAGAGGAGTAACGGTAGATTTTAGTCCCATGAGCATCATGAGGGTGTTGAAGCTACGAACCATACCATTTGAAGAAGAGAGCTATCAATCTCGAATAGATGGTAGTCCTAATTATGACCAGATTATGAAAGATATCTGCGTACAAGGAGCGAACTGGGTGAGAGATCCCAATGGAAAGCCCAAATTTATCAAAAGAGGTGATCTCACCCCTGAAGCAAAGGGGTGGTTCGAAATTGTAAGGAGATCCATCCTCCCTGCCGGAAACAATTCAGAGGTGAATCTTAAGAGAGCAACAATGGTGCAATGTATACTTAAAGGGGGAGAGATCAATGTGCATGAACTCATAGCCCAAGGCATTAGGAAGATGGCTGAGAAACGTGATTCTGGAGGAAGGTTAGGCTACCCCAGCACCATTTTCCACCTGTGTGACAAGGCTGGGGTGGTGTTCGAAGACGAAAACCCCGAATGGATAAAAGTTGGTATCCCAATTATTGTTCGGCATATGCATGCTATTGCCTCTCCCCTACCTCAACGAAGGATAAGAAAGAGAGTAGCCCATCAAGCTGTGGAAGGGCAGAACCCAGAGGAGCAAGCCGCAGCCACCTTGAACATGCACCAATTACAAGAAGCTATTGATGGCTTATCTAGGCAATATTGGGAGAATCAAGAGGCACAGAAGGAGCTCCAACTACAAATGATGAATCGCCAAGAAAAATCATTTTCTAGATGGGCGAATCAACAGGGAGAGTGGCAAAAGCAGATGATGGAGCAGCAACTGGAACAAGGGAAACAATGGGGTGAATCCTTCCACAGGTTGGAACAAAGGCAGGATCAACAACAAGAGGCCATCCAAAAGCTAATCAACATCCAAGCACATCAAGGTGCACACATACATGAAATGCATTGAAAATAGTTAGAACAGGCAGAACTCTTCGACGAATACAGGGCGTTTTCAGAAGGAGTTTACATGAACTAGACTGGATATCATGTGAACACTCAGGCCAGACTCGGATACTTAGTCGGACAACTGCCTATACTGCATCCGGGAATCACAAGCTATGAAGAAGTGAAGCATGAATTAGCGCGAGAAGAAAGAGAGAGGGTAGAAAAGAGTCATGAATCAGCAAGGAAGGCACTTGAGGATTGGAAAAAAGCTAGACTGGCACGAATGCAAGGAAGCACAAGTGGACACAAAGAGGACAAACAAGAAGGAGAGCGCAAACAACCTCATGAGTAAAAGGTGGTGGAGTTCCCTCATTGTCCCATCTTTTTCAAGTATTAAATAAGGAAAATCATGTATGAAATAGAACATGCTTCCATGGTAGTTTAGGTTTTTCAATGCTGTCTTTAGTATTTTTCTTGACTTTTTCATATGTGTGTTGGTTCAAGTTACCTATCTTCATCTGCATCTTGCTTATTGTATGTTTGTCCTTTTAAGCTAAATAAAAAGAGATGTTATGAAAGACCAGAGTGGAGTTCAATTTATGGAGTAAGTCCTTAAATTTGTGGTGTAGTAATCACTTAGCTAAGTTAGTTCACCAACAAGGTGGGAAGGCAACTATCTGTCCTGAATCATATGCTTGAAACACACCCCATGAGACTAGCTAAATAATAAGATCCCAGTAAGAAATAGGAAAAGAACACTAAGAGTTGAAAAAGAAAAAAAGGTAATAAAGAATAATAAGGCTAGGCACCAAGGGCTTAAACCTTGAGGGATGTGTCTGTGGTTCTCTTGTACCAAGGATCTGCTTGGATGAATAAGTTCTTAGGAGTGCTTCATCACTTGGTAACTTGGGTTAACTAACCCAGGATTATCAACTGAAAATCCACTATCTAAAGCAACCTTGCTACAGAACATTTAGTAACCCAAAGAGGTGCTGGACACCAAGACCTCAAGGAAAGAAAATAACAAACCATGTGCCTGTGGTGTGCATGTATGGGGGAGAGAGATTTGAGGGAGTAAGTCCTTAGGGGTGTTTCAACACCTAGCACCTTGAACCAACTGGTTCGGGAGTGTTGGCTGAAAACTTATCTTAAAGAGTCGCCCTCTCACAGAACACTTAGCCTAAGGATGCAATAAACCTTGGAAAGACAAAGGGATCAATAAATAACAGTCTCAAAGGGTAACATCAAGTGAGTATTCCAAGGCATGATAAAGGTCTAAAAGCCAGTAAAGGAATGAACCTAAGTTGCTATGCATGAAACCCCTTAAAACCAAGGACATGACTTCCACAAGAATGATTCATTCATCTTGTCATTTCATTCATCATTCTCTTGTTCCAGTACTTTCTTAGGGACAAGCAAGCTTTAAGTTTGGTGTTGTGATGCCAGGGCATTTTGGCCAGTTTCACTGACCTTTTCTTTATGGTTTTAGAGTAGTTTCATGCATTTTCTTAGGAAATAAGCAAGTTTTGGGTAAATAATCACTTAGATCTTGATTCAAGCAAACATTGTGAATTTTACATGATTTCATGAGAATTATGCATGAATTAAATGATGACAAAATTGAATGATGCATGTCTCATAACTTGGATTAGAGCTTTGATGCACTTTATTGCTTGATTTCAGGACAAAGGAAGCAAGGAAGAACCACGTTAGTAGCCACGTTAGTCTAGCTAACGTGACCACTAACGTGGAATGGAGGCTAGCTTGTAATGTTAATGAGAAAAGTGATCGCCATTAACGCCTTCGTGAGCCATCATAGCCCACGTTAGTTGCCACGTTAACTATGTTAACGTGGAAGCTAACGTGGAAGAGAAGTAGAACTCCAACGTTAGTGGTAAAAGTAAGTGCCACTAACGTTCCAAATTGGCAGCTAGCCACGTTAAGAGTCACGTTAACTCAGTTAACGTGAACTCTAACGTGGATGAGGAAGATAATGCCAACATTAGTGACACTCACCTTTGTCACTAACATTGGACTAAGCTCATATTTGTCATGTTAAGAGTCACGTTAACCTAGTTAACGTGGACTCTAACGTGGAGGGAGCAAGGAATCACCAACGTTAGTGACACTCACCTTTGTCACTAACATTGGACTAAGCTCATATTTGTCATGTTAAGAGTCACGTTAACTCAGTTAACGTGAACTCTAACGTAGGGAGAAAGGGGTACTCTCAACGTTATTGGAAAAGGTAAACCCCAGTAACGTTTGCGAAGGGCCAAGAAGCAACGTTAGTGCCACTAACGTTGAAGTTAACGTGGACCATTTTTGGGTTAGGAACGTTAGTGAAAAAGGTGACACTAACGTTCTCGACCCCACAGTTTCACTTAACGTTAACACCACTAACGCCCCAAGCTAAAGTCCATACCTACTTCACACTTTCTCTGCAAGTAAAGCTGAGCCCACTGAGGAAGTTAACTGCTTCAACTCAAGATCCAAAGGCCTATATCCAAGACTTGAAGAAGCAACTAGAAGATCAGAAGAATAGTATAAATAGGGAGAACTTTGAACTAGAAGGGAACTTTTGGGCATTATTAGAATTACTCTCTGTATTTTTTACTTTATCTGCAACTTCTAGTTTAACTTTTCAGAATGCATTCTCCATCGTTGTTTTCCATTCCTAGAGCTATGAACAACTAAACCTCTTTCATTGGGTTAGGGAGCTCTGTTGTAATTTGATGGATCAATAATAGTTTTCATTATTCTTCTTCTTTCTTTTCTCTTGATTTTACTAGAAAGCTTTCAATCTTCACCCAATTGAGTAGTTATCTTGGAAAATAAGCTATTCATACTTGGATCTCTTTGGAACCTTGGAATAGGAATGAAGAGATCATGCTAGAAATGCTTTCTCATGTTAGACCAAATTGGGGTTTGGATGGATATAGTGACATATAATCCTACCAACACTTTGATTTGGAAATACATGTGGTATAATCAGTGACCATACCTCATCTCTTCTCATGAGCAATTGGACCAAGGAATTGGCTATTGATCAAGATTTGAGAGATTGAATTACCAAGGAATTGGAATTCAATCACTTAAGATTGCCAAGGAGATCAACGAATGCATTGATTGAGGAAGAGATGAAAGTGAACTTGATCCGGAGGATGCAACATCTCCTAAGCCCGATGAACTCCCCATTTCTGATCTTACCCATTCTCTTTAATTTCTGCTAATTACTTTTATGATCATCTTCCCCATTCCCATTTAAGATTCTGCAATTTATTTTCCGTCATCTATTTTCAGCTCTTTATTTCCAGCATTTATATTTTCTGCTATTTACTTTCTCGCCATTTAATTTCCTGCAACTCTCAACCCAAATTCTGCTTAGCTCAACTAGAACATTCCTCCAATTAAAGTTGCTTGACCAATCAATTTCTATGGGATTCGACCTCACTCTTTTGTGAGTTATTACTTGACGACAATTCGGTATACTTGCTGAGGGAAATCTGTTGAGAGACAAGTTTCCGTGCATCACCTCACTAACAAATTCCTACCTAATCGACCATCACTAACGTCAAAAGTGGGTTAGAATGATGTTAACTAAGTCAATTTAACCACTTTAATTGTAGTTAATTAAGACTAATTATGTAGCTCAAGATTAGTCTAAGTTATATTTCCAATCATGAATAAAGCCACAGCATGCGAGAAGATCGTTTACAGAGAGAGAGATATTCTGCAATTAAACATATAGAGCATAAATTCCTCTTTAAATATCCTCAATAAGATATGTATTTATTGATATTCACAAACAGAAATATATTGCTCAATAAGAAGAATACTTACCACATCAAAATGAATGCAAAATTGATCTGATAATGACTCTACAACACCAAATGCTTGTCCTCAACACAGCATCATATATGCAAAATCGATCTGATAATGAACACATCAACACAACATCATAAATTTCCTCATTCGATGCTACCTGTCCTTAACAAAAATAAATAACTGTCCAGCCGTGTCACATTCATCATCATCTGAAAACAGGGAACTCTTCGTAACTGACTCATTTTTAAGAGAAAGAGAAAAATAAAAAAAAATGAAATTTTCGAAGAAATGAAAACAATACCTCCACATGACAGGTTGAAGACATAATGGTAGAACTGATGTGTAAAGATATGGGAGAAGGATAGAAGTTAACCAAAACCAAAGCCTTTATTGACCTCATGAATGGCTAGTAACAACCGTTCTCGAAGCTGTTCTTTAGAGGTATACTCAGGAAGGTCTAGTTGATTGAAGCCGTAGAAAGTAATTGGTAAAAGGGAAAAAGAAATTAGGATGGGATGGCCATCTGATTTGTAGCATATGAAAAAGAAAACTGCATACAAATCTCACCATGTATGAGCCGATGGCAATCGATCCAGAGCTCCATATGCTTTGTGAATCTGAAACCTCTGAGGACCAGAGATGCCTTGCAAGGCCTTAAAACCTTCCAATGGAACCTAATTACCAACAAGCTTACAACTATAAGTCTATGCCAACAAAAAATAAAACACACAACTACAACAGCACAACCATTTACACCATACTTTTACAAACAAAACAAGAGTAGAGTATGAAAATTAACAATGTTCACAGTAAATCACCTTTGATGTTCCAGTCACAAATTGCAGAAATCTTGCCATGTCTTCCTTGTTAAAAGTTTTGACCACCTCCCAAAACCATTGAACGACATTTGACGCTGATGACAAGTCATCTTAGGCTAGTTTCACAAGCCTATTTCTGAGTTTCTACTTGGTTTTCATGCATTTTTAGGCAATAAGTAAGTGTTTGGGTGAGAATTTCATGCTTGTCTTGATTCAATCAAACATTGGTAATTTTATGCATTTTCATTAGATTTCTTGCAAGATTGAGTTGATAATATGAATGATGCAAGATTTGATGATTATGCTAAGGCTTTGATGTATCTTTTTGGTTGATGATAGGTGAAAAGAATTCTGGACACATTTTTTAAGTTTGAGTACGCTTTGGAGCCTTAGGCCACGCTTTTAAAAGCGTGGCCCATGATTTAAACAAGGAGAGTGCTCTTGGCGCGAGAACGCTACGTTCTCATGCGACGCACACGTGTACAAGGCGCTTACGCGCATGATGACACTTTTGGAGACCCACGCGTACGCATGCATAGCGCGCACGCGTGGAAGGAGGATCAGCGTTCACCAGCAATGACCGCTGCATACACTTTGAATGAACGCCTGCGATACTTTCAGAATTGGAATTTGAATTTGGTCAATGACGCGCACGCGTCGATGTGACAAAAGTGATGGTTGGCGCAAACGCGTACATGATGCTGGGGCGTAGAAGTAGTGATTTACCATCTATGCGAACGTAGCGTTTAGTTAATGAATGTTGCCGAGGGACGCGCACGCGTATAGCACACGTACGCGTCAGAAGGGCAAAAGTTGAAGGTCACGCGTACGCGTGAATGGGCCAAAAAGCAAAATGACGTGCGAACGTATGGAACGCGTATGCGTGGATATAAAAATGCTCCATTCTTCAAATGAACGCTACGCTCTCCTGGAAGTACATTTCTGCTAAAATTAATCGGATTCCAAGCCCATTAAAACTTCAATGCAAGCAGAGCCCATTGACATCACTCAAAGGCACAAGAAACAGTTAGAATAGGAACTTCATTTATTTGTAATTTGTTTTCAATTTCAATTTCATTTGTAATTTAGGTAAGCCTATATAAAGGCATCAGTTTCATTTCATAAGGAGGACACGAACAGTAGGCTGCATTAGTAGTAGGCAGCATTAGGAGTAGCAGTAGGGGTAGAATAGAAGGCTCTCTTGAAACACTTTTATTTTTTTGCACTTTTATATTTCAGTATTGAATTCAGTTTCTGATAATTCTCTTCTGCAAATTTTCCTTTCTGCAATTTTATAATTCAGTTTACATTGAGCTTGATTTACTTTCCTGCAATTCTGATCCTCTGCAATTTTACATTTGAGTTTGTTGTGAGCTTGAATTACATTTCTATGCAATTTAAATTTTCCTGCACCCAATTTCCTTTACAATTGATGCAATTTACTTTTCTTGTCATTTAAGCTTCTGCAAATCTATATTCTATACTTTACATTCTCTGTAATTTACATTCTTTTGATTAAATTTCACTCAAATCACCACTATTAGCTTAACTAGAATAATCATCTCACTAAAGTTGCTTGATCCATCAATCCCTGTGGGATCGACCTCACTCTTGTGAGTTATTACTACTTGATGCGACCCGGTATACTTGCCAGTTAGTTTGTGTGGAATCGATTTTCCCTCGTCAAGATTTTGGCGCCGTTGCCGGGGATTGATTTAGATCAACAATGATTAAGTAGGTGATATGTCTAGATTAAGCATTTTCTTTGTTTTTGTTCTTTTAGTTTTCTGTTTTAGGCTGATGCCAAGGTGTTTGAGTTATTGCCTCACTAAGAAATTCTCATCTGTGACATGAATTTCAATTTTCATTGGTGATTGTGTTTTACAAAATTCAAATGGAGTTCAATTCATCATTTGATCAAACAAATTTTATGGGATATTGCCCACCATCACAATATGATTCAATTCATTATCCTAATGGTGGCTGGGAGTATCACCAAGAATTAACCGATTCTGAGCAATCCAATCAATGGGGATATGCTTCAGAGCCACAAGATGAGCAAAACAATTTCATGAGATATTGCCCAATACCACAAAATGATTCAGGTCATTATGCTAATGGTGGATGGGAATATCAACAAGAAATTATAGAATATGAACACCTTCCAGAGCTTCAAAATGATCAAACAAATCACATGGGATATGATCCAGAACCACAAAATGATTTATGTCATTATCCTCATGGTGTCTGGAAATATCAACAAAAGTGTGAACAATCAGTTGAAATGGGACACTTCCCAGAGACACAATATGACCTAGATTTTGATGAGTCTAACTACTACTCATATTGTGGCTGGAAAGGTCAAAATCGAAGAGATCTTAATGATCCATACTTTGTTCATCAAGAACCATCATCACTTGAGAATACCTTCAATTCGTTCATGCAAAATTGTCCAACTTCACCTCCCAGTTTTTCATTTGAAAACTCCTCAACACTTGAGTATGCCTCAGCACAAGACTCTTTCCATACTTCTCAAAATAACTTCACCACAATGCCCACATATCCAGAAACTCATTCTCAGCCTTCATCCCTTGAGCTAGCATTTGAAAAATACCTACAAACATCCATAGACTCTTGGAAAGAACAAAAAACCCTCTGCAATAAGATGGATGGATATTTAGAGCAGGCAAGGAAAAACAAAGAATTTCTAAGCAAGGAAGATGAAGACCAATTGGAGGATGTGAAGGAGGAAGTGGAAGAGCAAGATGAAGAAGCTACCGTATCAAGTGAAATTTCAATGGAGGAGGAGGTTGTGGAGGTATATGAGCCAAAACATTCATATCCACAGAGGCTACTTGAGGTGATAAAGGAATATGAAAACTCACAACCCACACAAAAGCTTGAGTCTGTGATTGAAAGATATGAAGAGGAGATGAAGAAATCTTGGGAAGATCAACAAACCTCTTTCATAGAAGTGCTGTTAAACTAGATGTTGAGTGCAAAAGAGGTGACAGAGGAACATGAAACTTCACTCCCAAGGGACTCCATGGAATATCATGAAGGAAAAAGGGAGGAAGCCAATCAAGGAGATTCACACTCAATTGAAGCAAAGAGCTGCATGGAGGAAGATCTCATTGAACCATCAATTCAAAAGGCTTTTGATGAAGATAAAGCTCCAACAAGCACACAGCAACCAAGTCTTGAAATCCAAGAAGTGAAGGCAACCAACAAGAACACCGAGAGAGGATTGTGACCGAGCTATAATTGATCATATCAAGGAAAAAGAAGAGCTCAACCACAAGAAATCCAACCCCTGAACCACCAGCAAGCAAGCTGGTGCACGAAATCATGATCTCAACACTTCTTCACAATTCTGTGTAACTGGTGCGCAGAAATTATGATCATCAACAATGGCGCCAAAGACTTGGTTCTCTCAAACGTGAATCACACTTTGTCACAACTTCGCACAACTAACCAGAAAGTGCACTGGGTCGTCCAAGTAATAAACCTTACATGAGTAAGGGTCGATCCCACGGAGATTGTCAGCTTGAAGCAAGCTATGGTCACCTTATAGATTTTAGTCAGGCGGATTCAAATGGTTATGGTGAATTGATAATAAAAATATAAATAAAATATAAACTAGGATAGAGATACTTATGTAATTCATTGGTGAGAATTTCAGATAAGTGTATAGAGATGCTTTCGTTCCTCCTGAACCTCTACTTTCCTGCTGTCTTCATGCAATCATTCCTACTCCTTTTCATGGCAAGCTGTATGTTGGGCATCACCGTTGTTAATGGCTATATCCCGTCCTCTCTGTGAAAATGGTCCAATGCGCTGTCACTGCATGGCTAATCATCTGTCGGTTCTCGATCATACTGGAATAGGATTTACTATCCTTTTGCGTCTGTCACTACGTCCAGCACTCGTGAGTTTGAAGCTCGTCACAGCCATCCCTTCCCAGATCCTACTCGGAATACCACAGACAAGGTTTGGACTTTTCGGATCTCAGGAATGGCCGTCCATGGGTTCCAACTTATACCACGAGGACTCTAATATCTCACACTCGGTCCCCTGTATTAGATATCTAAGAGATACTCGTTCTATCTCATCTTCATGTAGAACGGAAGTGGTTGTCAGGCACGCGTTCATAGGTGAGAATGGTGATGAGCGTCACATAATCATCACATTCATCATGTTCTTGTGTGCAAATGAACTTCTTAGAATAGGAATAAGCTTGAATTGAATAGAAAAACAATAGTACTTCGCATTAATTCATGAAGAACAGCAGAGTTCCACACCTTAATCTATGGTGTGTAGAAACTCTACCGTTGAAAATACATAAGTGTTGAAGGTTCAAGCATGGCCGAATGGCCAGCCCCCATAAACGTGATCAGAGGATCAAAAGATAATCCAAAAATGATCCGAAGATGATCAAAAGATGATCGAAAGATGTAAATACTATAGTAAAAAGTCCTATTTATACTAAACTAGTTACTAGGGTTTACATAAATGAGTAAATGATGCAGAAATCCACTTCTGGGGTCCACTTGGAGTGTGCCTGGGCTGAGCATTGAGCTTTACACGTGTAGAGGCTTCTCTTGGAGTTGAACGCCAGTTTGTAACCTGTTTCTGGCGTTTAACTCCACTTTGCAACCTGTTTCTGGCGTTTAACTCCAGAATGCAACATGGAACTGGCATTGAATGCCAGTTTGCGTCATCTAAAATCGAGCAAAGTATGGACTATTATATATTGCTGGAAAGCTATGGATGTCTACTTTCCAACGCAATTAAGAACACGCCCTTTGAAGTTCTGTAGCTCCAGAAAATCCACTTTGAGTGTAGGGAGGTCAGAACCCAGCAGCATCTGCAGTCCTTCTTCAACCTCTGAATCTGATTTTTGCTCAAGTCCCTCAATTTCAGCCAGAAATTACCTGAAATCACAGAAAAATACACAAACTCATAGTAAACTCCAGAAATTTGATTTTTATTTAAAAACTAATAAAAATATATTAAAAACTAACTAAATCATACAAAAAAGTATGTAAAAACAATGCCAAAAAGCGTATGAATCATCCGCTCATCACAACACCAAACTTAAATTGTTGCTTGTCCCCAAGCAACTGAAAATCAAATAGGATAAAAAGAAGAGAATATACTATAAATTCCAAAATATCAATGAAACTTAGCTCCAATCAGATGAGCGGGACTTGTAGCTTTTTGCCCCTTGAATAGTTTTGGCATCTCACTTTATCTATTGAAGTTCAGAATGATTGGCATCTATAGGAACTCAGAGTTCGGATAGTGTTATTGATTCTCCTAGTTCAGTATGTTGATTCTTGAACACAGCTACTTTATGAGTCTTGGTCGTGGCCCTAAGCACTTTGTTTTCCAGTATTGCCACCGGATACATAAATGCCACAGACACATAACTAGGTGAACCTTTTCAGATTGTGACTCAGCTTGCTAAAGTCCCCAATTAGAGGTGTCCAGGGTTCTTAAGCACACTCTTTTCTTTGCTTTGGACCTTGACTTTAACCGCTCAGTCTTAAGTTTTCACTTGACACCTTCACGCAACAAGCACATGGTTAGGGACAGCTTGGTTTAGCCGCTTAGGCCAGGATTTTATTCCTTTAGGCCCTCCTATCCACCGATGCTCAAAGCCTTGGATCCTTTTCATTTACCCTTGCGTTTTGGTTTTAAGGGCTATTGGCTTTTTTCTCTTGCCTTTTGGTTTAAAGAGCTTTTGGCTTTTTCTGCTTGCTTTTTTTTTTCTTTTTCTCTTTTTTTCACTATTTTTCTCTCTTTTTTTTTCTTTCGCAAGCTTTTGTATTCACTGCTTTTTCTTTATTCTTCAAGAGCCAACATATTTAACATTCATAAACCACAATATCAAAAGACATATGCACTGTTCATGCATTCAGTCAGAAAATAAAAAGTATTGTCACCACATCAAAATAATTAAACTAGTTTCAAGGATGAATTCAAAACCATGTACTTCTTGTTCTTTTGTTTTTAGAACATTTTTTCATTTAAGAGAGGTGATGGATTCATAGGACATTCATAACTTTAAGGCATAGACACTTAGACACTAGTGATCATATAGTGAAGACACAAACATAAATAAAACATAAAGCTCAAAAATTGAAAAACAGTAAACAGACAAGAAGATTAAGGAATGAGTCCACCTTAGTGAGGATGGCGTCTTCCTCTTCTTGAAGAACCAATGGTGCTTTTGAGGTCCTCTATGTCTCTTTCTTGCCTTTGTTGCTCCTCCCTCATAGCTCTTTGATCTTCTCTAATCTCATGGAGGATGATGGAGTGCTCTTGGTGTTCCATCCTTAGTTATCCCATGTTGGAACTTAATTCTCCTAAGGAGGTGTTGATTTGCTCCCAATAATTCTGTGGAGAAAAGTGCATCCCCTGAGGCATCTCAGGGATTTCATGGTGAGGATTTTCCTCATGCTCTTGTTGAGATCCATGCTCTCTTGTTTGCTCCATCCTTTTCTTAGTGATGGGCTTGTCCTCTTCAATGAGGATGTCTCCCTCTATGTCAATTCTAGCCGAATTGCAGAGGTGGAAAATGAGGTGAGGAAAGGCTAACCTTGCCAAAGTAGAGGACTTGTCAGCCACCTTGTAGAGTACTTGAGGTATGATCTCATGAACTTCCACTTCCTCCCCAATCATGATACTATGGATCATGATGGCCCGATCTATAGTAACTTTAGACTGGTTGCTAGTAAGAATGATTAAGCGTTGAATAAACTCCAACCATCTTCTAGCTACAGGCTTAAGGTCCAGTCTTCTCAATTGAACCGGATTACCTCTTGAGTCAATTTTCCATTGAGCTCCTTCCACACATATGTCCATGAGGACTTGGTCTAACCTTTGATCAAAGTTGACCCTTCTAGTGTAGGGGCATTCATTTTCTTCCATCATTGGCAAGTTGAATGCTATCCTTACATTTTCCAGACTGAAATCTAAGTATTTCCCCCGAACCATGGTGAGCCAATGCTTTGGATTTGGGTTCACACTTTGATCATGGTTCCTAGTGATCCATGCGTTCGCATAGAACTCTTGAACTATTAAGATCCTGACTTGTTGAATGGGGTTGGTGAGAACTTCCCAACCTCTTCTTTGGATCTCAAGTCGGATCTCCGGATACTCATTCTTTTTGAGCTTGAAAGGAACCTCAGGGATCACTTTCTTCTTGGCCACAACTTCATAGAAGTGGTCTTGATGGACCTTTGAGATGAATCTCTCCATCTCCCATGACTCAGAGGTGGAAGCAATTGCCTTCCCTTTCCTCTTTCTTGAGGATTCTCTGGCCTTAGGTGCCATTGATGGTTATGGAAAAACAAAAAGCAATGTTTTTTACCACACCAAACTTAAAATGTTTGCTCGTCCCTGAGTAAAAGAAGAAAGAAAGAAGGAGAAGAAAAAAAAGAATGGAGGAGAGGGAGAGGGGTGTGTATTCGGCCAAGGGAAGAAGAAAGGGTTGTGTTGTGTGAAAATGAGGAAGGAATGAGGGGTTTATATAGGGGTGGGATGGGATTTAGGGTTCGGCCATTAGGGATGGGTTTGGGAGGGAAAATAGTTTGAATTTTGAAGGTAGGTGGGGTTTTTGGGGAAGAGAGGATAGATGTGAGTGGTGAAGAGGTGATGGGGAAGAGTGATTGAGGTGATTAGTGAAGGGTATTTGGGGAAGAGAGTTATGAAAAGGTGTGAAGAGGAGAAAAGAAAAGGTAGGGATCCTGTGGGGTCCACAGATCAAGTGGGGTCAAGGACTTAACATCCCTGCTCCAATTAGGCGTGTAAAATGCCCTTGCTATGCAATCCTGGCGTTTAACGCCAGACTGCTGCTTGTTTCTGGCGTTAAACGCCCAAATGTAGCCTGTTTCTGGCGTTTAACGCCAGACAGATGCTTGTTTCTGGCGTTAAACGCCAGCTTGGTGCTTGTTTCTGGCGTTAAACGCCAGACAGATGCTTATTTCTGGCGTTTAACGCCTGACTGCTCTTCCTTCAGGGTGTGCTATTTTTTATTCTATTTTTCATTCTGTTTTTGATTTTTCAGTAGTTTTTGTGACTTCACATGATCATCAACCTAAAGAAAATATAAAATAATAATAGAAAATAAATAAATATAATTAGATAACATTGGGTTACCTCCCAACAAGCGCTTCTTTAATGTCAATAGCTTGACAATGAGCTCTCATGGAGCCTCACAGGTAATCAGAGCAAGGTTGGAACCTCCCAACAGCAAACTTAGAGTTTGAATGTGGGGGTTCAACACCAAACTTAGAGTTTGGTTGTGGCCTCCCAACACCAAACTTAGAGTTTGACTGTGGCGGCTTTGGTTGACTCTGCAGTGAGAGAAGCTTTTCATGCTTCCTCTCCATGGTTACAGAAGGAGATCCTTGAGTCTTAAACACAAGGTTGTCCTTATTCAGTTGAAGGACCAACTCTCCTCTGTCCATATCAATCACAGCTCTTGCTGTGGCTAGGAAGGGTCTTCCAAGGATTATGGATTCATCCTCATCCTTCCCAGTGTCTAGGATTATGAAATCAACATGGATGTAAAGGCCTTCAACCTTTACTAACACGTCCTCTACTTGTCCATAAGCCTGTTTTCTTGAGTTGTCTGCCATCTCTAATGAGATTCTGGCAGCTTGCACCTCAAAGATCCCAAGTTTCTCCATTACAGAGAGTGGCATTAAGTTTATTCCTAATCCCAGGTCACACAGAGCCTTCTCAAAGGTCATGGTGCCTATGGTACAAGGTATTAAGAATTTTCCAGGATCCTGTTTCTTTTGAGGTAATTTCTGCCTATCCAATGCATTTATTTCATTGGTGAGCAAGGGAGGTTCATCTTCCCAAGTCTCATTACCAAATAGTCTGGCATTCAGCTTCATGATTGCACCAAGGTATTTAGCAACTTGCTCTTCAGTAACGTCTTCATTCTCTTCAGAAGAAGAATACTCATTAGAGCTCATGAAGGGTAGAAGGAGGTTCAATAGAATCTCTATGGTCTCTAGATGAGCCTCAGATTCCTTTGGTTCCTCAAAGGGAAACTCCTTATTGGTCACTGAATATCCCAGGAGGTCTTCCTCACTAGGATTCACGTCCTCCTCCTCCCTTGTAGGTTCAGCCATGATGGTCAAGTCAATGGCCTTGCACTCTCTCTTTGGATTTTCTTCTGTATTGCTTGAGAGAGTACTAGGAGGAGTTTCAGTGACCCTTTTACTCAGCTGGCTCATTTGTGCCTCCAAATTTCTAATGGAGGACCTTGTTTCATTCATGAAACTTACAGTGGCCTTAGATAGATCAGAGACTATATTTGCTAAGCTAGATGGGTTCTGCTCAGAATTCTCTGTCTGTTGCTGAGTGGATGATGGAAAAGGTTTGCTATTGCTAAACCTGTTTCTTCCACCATTATTAAAGCTTTGTTGAGGCTTTTGTTGATCCTTCCATGAGAAATTTGGATGATTTCTCCATGAGAGATTATAGGTATTTCCATAGGGTTCACCCATGTAATTCACCTCTGCTATTGCAGGGTTCTCAGGATCATAAGCTTCTACTTCCGAAGATGCCTCTTTAGTACTGTTGGATGATTCCTTCAATCCATTCAGACTCTGAGAGATCATATTGACTTGCTCAGTCAATATTTTATTCTGAGCCAATATGGCATTCAGAGTATCAATTTCAAGAACTCCCTTCCTCATAGGCGTCCCATTACTCACAGGATTCCTTTCGGAAGTGTACATGAACTGGTTATTTGCAACCATGTCAATGAGTTCTTGAGCTTCTGCAGGCGTTTTCTTTAGGTGAATGGATCCACCTGCAGAATGGTCCAATGACATTTTAGATAATTCAAACAGACCATCATAGAATATATCCAGGGTGGTCCATTCTGAAAGCATGTCAGAACGACACTTTTTGGTCAGTTCCTTGTATCTCTCCCAAGCTTCATAGAGGGACTCACCTTCTTTCTATTTGAAGGTTTGAACATCCACTCTAAGCTTACTAAGCTTTTGAGGAGGAAAGAACTTGGCTAAGAAAGCCGTGACCAGCTTATCCCAAGAGTTCAGGCTGTCTTTAGGTTGAGAGTCCAACCATATTCTAGCTTTGTCTCTTATAGCAAACGGGAAAAGCATAAGCTTGTAGACCTCAGGATCAACCCCATTGGTCTTAACAGTATCACAAATCTACAAGAATTTAGTTAAGAACTGAAAAGGATCTTCAGATGGAAGTCCATGAAACTTGCAGTTTTGTTGCATTAGAGAAACTAGTTGAGGCTTGAGCTCAAAATTGTTTGCTCCATTGGCAGGGATTGAGATGCTTCTTCCATGTAAATTGGAATTTGGTGCAGTAAAGTCACCAAGCATCTTCCTTGCATTGTTATTATTTTCGGCCATGTATCCTTCTTTTTCGAAAATTTTTGTCAGATTTTCTCCAGAGAGTTGTGCTTTAGCTTCCCTTAGCTTCCTCTTCAGAGTGCTTTCAGGTTCAGGATCAGCTTCAACAAGAATGTTCTTATCCTTGTTCCTGCTCATATGAAAAAGAAGAGAACAGGAAATAATAGGGATCCTCTTTGCCACAGTATAGAGATTCCTTTATGTGAGTAGAAGAAGAAAAGAAATTTGAACACAGAAAGAGGGAGTGGGTTCGAATTTTTAAGAAAGAGAAGTGTCAGTAGATAAATAAATAATTAGAAGGAGGTGAGAGAGAAGGATTTTTGAAAATAATTGAAAAGAAAAGAAAAATATTTTTGTTTTTAATTTATTTATTAATTAGTATTCGAAAAAGTTAGAAGAAACAATTAATTAATTAAAAAGATTTTTGTAAAAGAGGAAGGTGATTTTCGAAAATTAGGAGAGAGAAAATTAGTTAGATAGTTTTGAAAAAGATATGATTAAAATAGTAAACTTTTAAAATCAAACAAAAAGTTAAGTGGTTAATTGAAAAATATTTGAAAATCAATTTTTTGAAAAGATAAGAAGTTAGAAAAGAGGTTAGAAAATATTTTGAAATTAATTTTGAAAAAGATGTGATTGAAATTTATTTTGAAAAGGATTTGAAAAAAGAAATTTAAAAAGATTTGATTTTGAAAATTAAAGTTGATTACTTGACTAACAAGAAACAAAAAGATAGGATTTTAAAATTTAAAGATTGAACCTTTCTTACTTGGCAAGTAACAAACATAAAAATTTTTGAATCAATCACATTAATTGTTAGTAGAGATTTTGAAATTATAAAACAAAATAAGAAAAATATTTTGAAAATCAAAATTTAAAATTTTCAAAAATATGAAAGAAAAAATGAAAAAGATTTTATTTTTGAAAAATATTTGAAAAAGATAGGATTTTTCAATTGAAAATTTGATTTGACTCATAAGAAACAACTAAATTTTAAAAAGTTTTGAAAAAGTCAACTCAAATTTTCGAAAATTTATGAGAAAATAAAGGAAAGATATTTTTTTTATTTTTGAATTTTAACAAGGAAAGAGAAAAACGTCAAAAAGACTCAATGCATGAAAATTTTGGATCAAAACAAAGGAAACATGCAAGAACACCTTGAATGCAAAGATGAACACCAAGAACTTATTTTTGAAAATTTGAAGAAAAGAAAAACATGCAAGACACCAAACTTAAAAATTTTTCATGTATAGACACTAACAAATTGAAAATGCATATATAAAAAAACAAGAAAAGACACAAAACAAGAAATTTTAAAGATCAAACAAGAAGACTTACCAAGAACAACTTGAAGATCATAAAGAATGCAATGCATGGATTTTCAAAAAAATGCAAGAAAGAGATAAACATGCAATTGACATCAAACTTAAAAACTAACACAAGATTCAAGCAAGAAACATCAAATTATTTTTGGTTTTATGATTTTATTATTTTTTTGTATATTTTTCGAAAATTATTTTGAAAAGGAAAATAAGGATTTCAAAATTTTTAATAGGAATTCCAGGAATCTTGCAATGTTAGTCTAAAACTCCGGTCCAGGAATTAGACATGGCTTACTAGCCAGCCAAGCTTTCATTGAAAGCTCCGGTCCAAAACACTAGACATGGCCAATGGCCAGCCAAGCTTTAGCAGAACATTACATACAACAGCTAATTTGCTGGAAAAGACAAAGAAGCTCTTCTCTTGAGATAGTTGAAACCTCGGTCCAAAAGATTAGACATGGCTTAACAGCCAGACAGGATTCAACCTATCTCACGAGATTCTAGAATTCCTTCTTAAAAATTCTGAAGACTCTAATATCTCGGACTCGGTCCCCTGTATTAGATATCTAAGAGATACTCATTCTATCTCATCTTCATGTAGAACGGAAGTGGTTGTCAGGCACGCGTTTATAGGTGAGAATAGTGATGAGCGTCACATAATCATCACATTCATCATGTTCATGGGTGCGAATGAACATCTTAGAATAGGAATAAGCTTGAATTGAATCGAAAAACAATAGTACTTCGCATTAATTCATGAAGAACAGCAGAGCTCCACACCTTAATCTATGGTGTGTAGAAACTCTACCGTTAAAAATACATAAGTGATGAAGGTTCAGGCATGGCCGAATGGCCAACCCCCATAAACGTGATCAGAGGATCAAAAGATAATCCAAAGATGATCCGAAGATGATCAAAAGATGATCGAAAGATGTACATACTATAGTAAAAAGTCCTATTTATACTAAACTAGTTACTAGGGTTTACAGAAATGAGTAAATGATGCAGAAATCCACTTCTGGGGCCCACTTGGTGTGTGCTTGGGCTGAGCATTGAGCTTTACACATGTACATGCTTCTCTTGGAGTTGAACGCCAGTTTGTAACCTGTTTCTGGCGTTTAACTCAACTTTGCAACCTGTTTCTGGCGTTTAACTCTAGAATGCAACATGGAACTGGCGTTGAACGCCAGTTTGCGTCGTCTAAACTCGGGCAAAGTATGGACTATTATATGTTGCTGGAAAGCCCTAGATGTCTACTTTCCAACGCAATTAAGAGCGTGCCATTTGGAGTTCTGTAGCTCCAAGAAATCCACTTTGAATGCAGGGAGGTTAGAACCCAGCAGCATCTGCAGTCCTTCTTCAACCTCTGAATCTGATTTTTGCTCAAGTCCTTCAATTTCAGCCAGAAATTATCTGAAATCACAGAAAAATACATAAACTCATAGTAAAGTCTAGAAATGTGATTTTTATTTAAAAACTAATAAAAATATATTAAAAACTAATTAAATCATACTAAAAACTATGTAAAAATAATGCCAAAAAGCGTATAAATTATCCACTCATCAGTAACTATCCAGCAAGTGCACTGGGTCGTCCAAGTAATAAACCTTACGTGAGTAAGGGTCGATCCCACGGAGATTGTCATCTTGAAGCAAGCTATGGTCATCCTTGTAAATCTCAGTCAGGCGGATTCAAATGGTTATGAAGTTGTGATAATTAAAATATAAATAAGACATAAAATAAAATAGAGTTACTTATGTAATTCATTGGTGGGAATTTCAGATAAGCGTCTGAAGATGCTTTGTTGCTTCTGAACCTCTGCTTTCCTATTGCCTTCTTCCAACTATGCGTTACTTCCTTCCATGGCAAGCTGTACGATCCTCTCAGTGAAAATGGTCCTCTACGGTTTCTGCACAACTAATCAACTGTCGAATTTCTCATCTCGGATGAAAAATACCAGGTACAGCTACCGCATGGCTAATCATCTGTCGGTTCCCGCTAGTGTCAGAATAGGATCCATTGATCCTTTTGCACACTGTCACTTGCGCCCAACATTCGCAGGTTTGAAGCTCTTTACAGTTATCCCTTCCAGGATCCTACTCGGAATACCATAGACAAGGTTTAGACTTTTCGGATCCCATGAATGGCTGCCAATAATTCTAGCCTATACCACAAAGATACTAATCTCACGGACTCGGTCCGTGTATTAGATATCCAAGAGAATATACTCCAGCTGTCGTCCAATGACTACGTTAAACATCATTTAGACCGCTTTGTGGTTGTCAGGCACGCGGATCTTGGCTAAGCCAGTAATGAAGATTGGGTGATTGTCACGGGTCACCCCTTCATTCTGACTTAACTGAATTAAGTACGAGAGTATATCTTGGAGAAGAAGTAGGCGTGAATTGAAGGAAAAACAGTAGTAATTGCATTAATTCATGAAGAACAGCAGAGCTCCACACCTTAATCTATGGGGTGTAGAAACTCCACCGTAGAAAATACATAAGTGTAAAAGGTCTAGGCATGGCCGTGAGGCCAGCTGATAAACCCCGATTTTGTAGTTTATCTTGTGCTTAATTTGGGGAATTTTATCAACTTTTCTCACGTTTATTCAATGAAATAGCATGGTTTTGCAATTCTCCCTGAATTTGTGCTTAAGTGTGAAAACATGCTTTTTAGGCCTTAAAATAGCTAAATTTAACTCACTTTAATTCCATTCGATGCCTTGATATGTTTGTTGAGTGATTTCAGGTTCATAAGGCAAGTATTAGATGGAAGAAGTGTGGAGAAAAGCATGCAAAGTGGGAGAACTCATGAAGAAATGAAGGAACCATAAAGTTGTCAAGCCTGACCTCTTTGCACTCAATCGATCATAACTTGAGTTACAAAGGTTCAAATGAGACGGTTCTAGTTGCGTTGAAAAGCTAACATCCGGGGTGTCAAAATGATATAAAATTTGTCATAGTTGTCTGATGTATAGGGGTGTGCACATTCCATGTACGCGTACGCGCCGATGGAGCACGTGGTTCACTAAAGTGAAATCGTGACCAGCGATTTTGCAGCTCATTTCGGGCCCAATCCAACTCATTACTGATGCTATTGAACCCAAGGATTAAGGGGAGGAATGAACCAAGTAGTCATAGTTTAGTTTTCATTATGTTTTAGGGTACAACTCTATCCTCTCTCTAGATTTAGGATAGAAATTAGGGTAAAGTTAGGTTAATCACTCTCAATTTTCTCTTTCAATTCTTGTTTTGATTTCAATTCTCTTTACATTTTAGTATTCTATTGTCTTAATCTTCTTAGTTTCTCTTGTTAGTTTCTTGTTTTGCTCTCTTTTATGTTGATGAACCATTGTTGGATCTTGATTTCTTTTAATGCAATTTTATGTTTCCATGTCTCTTTTATGTTGATCTTGATTGTTATTATTGATTTCTTGCTTATGTTAATTGTGGGTTTTCTTTAATTCTTGCATTTGGTGATGTTTACTTTTCATGCACATTAGGTGTTTGATGGATTGTTTCCCTTAGTTTTTTAGTAGTTTTCTTTACTCTTGGCCTAGGCTAAGGGAATTGAGTGACCTTGAGTCATTGGGTCTTAATGATTTGGTGATTTGAGAACCCTTGATGATCAATTTGATACTCATTGACACCAACCCACTACTAATCTAATTAGTAGATAGGTTGGGACTTATGGGTTGATGTGATCAAGCCTATTTGACATATTTCAAGCTTAGGAGTAGATATTACATACTTAAAGCTTTTGGAGGTAGACTTAATAGGTTGGACTCTCATAATTATCAATATATGGTTTGTAGACAAGGATAGTGATCTCAATTACCTATGTCTAGCCAAGAGTTCTTTCCATTTCTTTTATTAGTTTTGGTTATTTTACTTTCATGTCATCTATTCTCTTGCAAATATATAAAATCAAAACCCCCCTTGCATTTTCATAC
Organism: Arachis ipaensis; assembly: GCF_000816755.2. Taxonomy (NCBI): domain Eukaryota; kingdom Viridiplantae; phylum Streptophyta; class Magnoliopsida; order Fabales; family Fabaceae; genus Arachis; species Arachis ipaensis. Next base: position 60,223,157 of record NC_029786.2, read on the forward strand.
CCAATAATTGACCATTTCATTGCAATTCCTTGTGAGATAACCCGGAGTTCAAATACTCCGGTTAATTTTCATTTGGGGGTTTGTTACATGTGACAACCAAATTTTTGATTGGGAGAATTGTTTGTTGGTGTAGAACTATACTTGCAACGAGAATTCATTTTGTGTGAAATTCTATACCGGCACGACAATTTTCTTAAATCAAAATGGCGCCGTTGCCGGGGAGTTGTAATGGTGTTATGTTATTGGCTATTGTATATATGTTAATATTCTTCTTTGCTAGTTTTTGCTTGTTTTAGGAGTTAGTTTTTATTAGTTCTTACTAGTTTTGTTTTTATTTTCTCTTGCTATTATGAATTCTCACCACTTTAGCTATGAGTTTGGTTCAAATTATGTTGTAGGAAATCGCAACTATAATGATAATATGCATCAAGGATGGAACAATCAAAGGTGGGAGGAGCCTCGAGGGATTGATCACCCTTCTTGGCAACAACAACCTCCGGATTCTTATGGGTATAACTCTCATCCTAATGCATATCAATCTAATGGATGTGGTGACCCTTATTGTGATTGTCAACAACCACCAGCATATGCCTATGAACCACCTCAACATAATTTTGCACCACCTTAATCACAAGCCCCTTTTCACCAAACACCTCCATATGATCCCAACCTATATCCACCATACCAAGCACCTTGTGAACCATATGAACCATATGAAGAACCACCCCAATTCAACCACCAATACCCTCTCAAGAACCACCACCTCCATATTATCACCAAGATGAATCACCTCCCATGTATGATAACTTTCAACCACATAATGAATTTTTCTTTCCACCACAACCCTCCATGGAAGAACACCCATATCCATCCATCCAAGAGCCAATGGATCGTCTCAAGGAAGCAATGGATCGGCTTCAAGCAATAATCCATCAAAAGGAGCAAGAGGAAGCCCAAAAGAATTATGAAGCTATCGAGGCTAACCTTGCCAAAATTAAAGCCAACTTGGACTCATGGGACTCATGTAACAAGCAAAGCATCTCCACGGATGAATGTGAGAAATCAACCGAAGAAAGGAGCATGAAGGAGATTTTAGAATCTCAACATGAGGACAAGGAGATGAGGTATGTCTTGCAACAAGTGGAGGAGGAAGAGATTATTGAAGAAGACGAAGTGGTTGAAGAGATAGAGGAAGTTGAACAAGAGGTGGATTTCAAACTTGAGAGCACTTCCATACCAAGTGATATTGTTGATGATTTTGTGGAAGTTGTTGAACCTTCTTCCAATGAGCTTGAATTTGGTGTTGAGGAGGATAATGCGCAACCTCCTAAGCATATAATAAATGATGAAGAATTGGAAGAAGGTGAGCAAATAACAAATCTTCCTCTTGGAGATGAGCCCACACCAACACATGATCCTTTGTATTTGAGGAATCTTCTCCTCTTGAAATTGAGGTGGATGTTGAGACAAGTTCCACAATACCTCCAAGTTATGATATGAAGAATGGAGAAGAGCTAGAAAAGGTTGGTGAGGAAGTAATTGGACATGAAGAGCCTTGTCAAGAGGTGAAGGTGGAAGAAGCTTACCAAGAGGTGGAGGTATTCAAAGAAGAGCACAAGGGAATGGAACTTACAAGACCATTGGAGACGTCCCTTCCTAAGTCACCATCCAACATAACATTCAAGTGGGTAAAATTCTTATCTCTAGTCTTTACTTTCCCACTTGAATATGGTTTGATTGAGACGGATGGGCAACTTAGAGCTCTTTGTGGGGTTAAGAGCAAAAAAGAATTTATTAGTGGGTGGAAATGCCAATCAAGGTTCCTTATGGTTGGAAACTCAAAGTCTAAGTGCAATGGTTGGTATAGTTCTCAACTAAAGGTGTCTTGGAAGATGCTTTGGTGTTTACTTGAGAATTCGGATCACTTCTCACCCAATTGGAATTGTGATGATCAACTTGAAGATGGGTGTAGAAACAAGATTTGGGATCCAGAAATATATGAAGATCAATTTTGGAAGCCCTTAGCTTGTGTAGAACTTCATCAAAGCTTGGTGCCATTGCTTTTGAATTTTGGAGCTTACTTGAAGTCCAAGCATTGGTGGAAGTTTTAAGATGAGTACAAGCATAAGCCACCATGACAAGGAGCTTCCCAAATGTCCAACTTAAGGACTTAAAATAAAAGTGCTAGGTGGGAGACACCCCACCATGGTAACCTCTTTCCATTCTCTTGTATATATAATCAATGAAGGAATTGAGTTGCCATTGTAGGTAGTTTTTGTTATTTTCTATACTTTTATACATTTTTCTTTGATTGATTAGTTGTTTCTTAGTTTGTTTTGATTAGTTTAGTTGTTGTTGAATTGCATTTTGCTTGTAGTATAAGTTTTGTTTTTTTAGTGTGTTTTGAAAATTTTTCAAAAAAAAAAAAAAACCAAAAAGATTTGTTGTTGAATTTTAACTTTAATTGTTTTAGAATGCTTGTAGATTAGGAGAGTGCCCTATTTCTCTAAAAAAAAAAAAGGGCATCCGCACTCGCGTCGGTGGTGCACTTCACACTCCTGCTACAAAAACCAGAGAGTTGTACCAAAGTTGTGCCTATTCTGCGCCGCGACCTGACGCGCAAGCGTACATGACGTGTTCGCGTCGGTCGCCATCTTCACATCCACGCATATGCATGCTATGCGCGTACGCGTCGCTTGTCCTGCCTACCCACCCACGCGCACGCATGCTGTGCGCGTACGCGTCGCCCTCCACGCCCTGTTTTTCCCCTGTTCTACCCTGTTTTCTTTCTTCCTTCTTCTCTTCTTGTCCTTCTAGTTTCTTCCTCTTTCTTTCTTCTTCTTTCTTCCTTTCTTACTTTCTTTTCAAATTTTTACTCTTTATTTTTCTTATTTTCATCTTCTTTTACATGTTGCATTTTCATATTATCATTCATTGCATTTTAATTTTGTTTTTATAGCTTGTTCGTATTTTCTTTTCTAAGTTTCTTGTTTTAAAAATGGTGTTGAATTCTCTTACTCAATTGTTGAGACTTTCTTGGTCAGTATTGGTGCTCTGTGACTTGTTGCATTCATTGTAATATTTGCTCTACACAACAAGATTAGTGCTTTAGTCCTTCTTGATTCATGATCCCTTGTTTTTATACCTCATCATCATTGAGTTAGGATGGGACCAAATGCTCTCATGCTTATTACTAATCTTGTTTGTGTCAATTATTGATTAAGCTTGATGCAACATGCTCTTCATGTCATGTACCCATGCTTTAACTTACTCTTGCATCAAGTATTAGTTGATATGCCCTTTGCCTATATTGCTTTCTCACTCACATGCATAGCTAACATGTAGTGAGAACCTTACTCTTATTTGGCATTAGCCCCCACCTATGTTCTAATTGCTTTGATATCTTTGTTGTAGGCTTAATTTTCTTTCTTTTTCTTTCCTTTTAGGTTGGCCACCTAGGAGGAAAGGAAAAGCAAAGCTTCTAAATGGGGCAACAAACAAGTTCACCTGCACAACCTTTTGAAGGAGCTCATCAATTGTAGCAACCCGTCCACCTTGCTCTTCTTTGCATGCAACGAGGACGGTGCAAATTTCTAAGTGTGGGGAGGTTCTCCGACCGATCTCCATAGATAACAATTTCTTTCTTTCAACACCAATTCTTGATTTTCTTTGCTAGTTAGTTGTTGCATTGCATGATAGGTTGCATGCCAGTTAGAATTTGTATATATTTTTACCACTTTCTTTTTATGTTAGGACTACTTGGTTAGGGTGATGATTTCTTTTCCAAGAAACTGTTTTTAGAGTACCCTAACAATTCGAAAATTTTTTTTTATGAACTTGCTTGAAGAATTTATTTTGGAACATAGTTTTTGAGCTAAGAACACAATCATGTGAGTTTTGAGCCTAATTGTGTGGTTACATCTTATAACTACTTATTTTCATTCTTGTGTGCATCATCTCTTCCTATGATTGTGATCTTTGATTTGTTTGATTCTTTATGTCCATTGTTCCATGTATACATGCATTTATATGATTGAGGCCATCATTTCATTTAGCTCACTTACCCAAATATCCTACCTTTCATCAACCATTGTTAGCCACTTTTGGGCCTATTTAATCCCTTTTGTTCTTAATTGTAGCACATCACTACCCATAAGCGAAAAACAATAAATGTCCTTAATTTGGATCTTTGATTAGCTTAGGCTAGTGAGGGTGTGTATCAATTGGGTATGGAAAACTTGGGACATTGGTTGAGGTAAAAGTGTAATTTTTTATTTTTGTTAAAAATATTGGGAATTGGGTACATATTCATGCACTATACATAAAACTATATGCATTGATACGTTTGTATATGCTTTAGAAAAAAAATAAGAAAGAAAAAAAAACATATATATGTATATAAAAGAAAAAAAATATAGAAAAAGAAAAAAAGAGAAAAAGAAATAAAAAGGGGATAAAATGCCCCAAAGTAAAGTTCAATAAAAAAAATTAATGCATATGGAATGTTAATTAAAGAGAATGCATGAGTATGTGAAAAAGTGGGAATCATGGGTAGCTAGTTTGTGTATTAGAATTGTATAGGTTGTTACATGTGTTAGGTGAGAGCTTAGGCTAATCAAAGATACAAATTTCAAGCTCACTTGACCATATGCATCCTTACCTTTACCATAGCCCCATTACAACCTATGAATAAGTCCTCATGATGAATGTATGCATGCATTGAATAATTGTTGATTGTTAGAAGAAAAACAAATCTTGAAAAGCATGATTAGAGGAGAATTGAGTGAATCGACCCTATACACTTGAGCGACTAGAGCGGATACACTTCTGGTGAGGGTTCGATGCTCAATTTCTTGTTCCCGGCTTTCATGAGCTTTTCTTCTTGCAAGTCTATTTGAACTTCATTTTGATATTTGAATTGGTAGAGTTTGTGAGTCGTCATATGACCTTTGCCCTACTTGCTTATACATGTTATTGGAGATTGATTTACTTTTGACCAAGTAGGTAGAATCATTTTGCATTTAGTTGCATTCATATAGATAGGTGCATATAGTTTCTTTACATTGAATAAATGTTCATACCCCATTTCTTATCCTTCTTTATTCTTAGCATGAGGACATGCTTAGTTTAAGTGTGGGGAGATTTGATAAACCCCGATTTTGTGGTTTATCTTGTGCTTAATTTGGGGGATTTTTTCAACTTTTCTCACATTTATTCAATGAAATAGCATGGTTTTGCAATTCTCCCTGAATTTGTGCTTAAGTGTGAAAATATGCTTTTTAGGCCTTAAAATAGCTAAATTTAACTCACTTTAATTCCATTCGATGCCTTGATATGTTTGTTGAGTGATTTCAGGTTCATAAGGCAAGTATTGGATGGAAGAAGTGAGGAGAAAAGCATGCAAAGTGGGAGAACTCATGAAGAAATGAAAGAACCGTAAAGCTATCAAGGCTGACCTCTTCGCACTCAATCGACCATAACGTGAGCTACAAAGGTTCAAATGAGGCGGTTCTAGTTGTGTTGGAAAGCTAACATCCGGGGCTTCAAAATGATATAAAATTTACCATAGTTTCCTGACGTATAGAGGCGCACACGCACCATTTACGCGTGCGCACCGATGGAGCACTTGGTTCACTAAAGTGAAATCGTGGCCAGCGATTTTGTAGCTCATTTTGGGCCCAATCCAACTCATTTCCGATGCTATTGAACCCAAGGATTGAGGGGGGAATGAACCAAGTAGTCATAGTTTAGTTTTCATCATGTTTTAGGGTAGAATTCTATCCTCTCTCTAGATTTAGGATAGAAATTAGGGTAAAGTTAGGTTAATCACTCTCAATTTTCTCTTTCAATTCTTGTTTTGATTTCAATTCTCTTTACATTTTAGTGTTCTATTGTCTTAATCTTCTTAGTTTCTCTTGTTAGTTTCTTGTTTTGCTCTCTTTTATGTTGATGAACCATTGTTGGATCTTGATTTCTTTTAATGCAATTTTATGTTTCCATGTCTCTTTTATGTTGATCTTGATTGTTGTTATTGATTTCTTGCTTATGTTAATTGTGGGTTTCCTTTAATTCTTTCATTTGGTGATGTTTACTTTTCTTGCACGTTAGGTGTTTGATGGAATGTTTCCTTTAGTTTTTTAGTAGTTTTCTTTACTCTTGGCCTAGGCTAAGGGAATTGAGTGACCTTGAGTCATTGGGTCTCAATGATTTGGTGATTTGAGAACCCTTAGTGATTAATTTGATACTCATTGACACCAACCCACTACTGATCTAATTAGTAGATAGGTTGGGACTTATGGATTGATGTTATCAAGCCTATTTGACATACTTCATGTAACTATCCAACTTCCAGAACGTCATGATCGTACCGAAAGTAAGGCGTTACTAACCTGCTTTCCTGTATTAACTATTTACTATGGAGCCTTTAGTTTGATATTGCGTTTCAGTTTTTAAGAAAATTCCAAAAAATTTTGTTTTCATTTCATTAAAGTCATATATTAAAGATCACCAAGTAATAATAATCACATAAGTATTAATAATAATATCTGTCATACAAAAGATTTCAAATAAAACTCAGATACAAATTCTATCCCTCTGTATAAAATAAAAATTTTAAGCAATAAGGGCGAGGGAACTCTATGAAGCAAATTAACTCACACTTAACTCATAAATAAATTCTATAATCGCCCGCAACTTCACACTGTGTCCTCGAACCTGTGTCACTGAAAAGGTGGAAGATTTTGGGGTGAGAACAAACCATAAGTTCTCAGTAGGGAATGGAAATGCCATAAAAGTAATGAAATAAAATGCAAATAATTAACATACTCAAGAAAACTATATTTAATCAAACCTTTTGAATATACTCTTAGCTTTACTTTAACTAATTGATCACCTCTTCCTAAACTCAAAACAGATCTCAATGACAAGATTAATTATATCAATCATTTCAGTCACTTAATTAATTCTCAATCACAACGTCAATTATTAATCTCTTTAAAACATTCAGAAACTAAAAGTACAAGCAAGAGATTTAATTCAACATACAAACAAATTACAACAAGACAAGCAGCACAGTTACAAAGAAATAAGACAAGCAGACATAATCAAATGTAGATGTGCAAATAAGGATGATGCATGTCTAGCCCTAGTGCAGGTAATGAGCTCATTTGTCAGTTACATACCCGCTCCCGACGTTACCCAACAACCTCTGTCTGGATAAGGCTTTCCTGCTGGCAATACCTACTGCAAGCAACCTTTGTCTTGCAGGGCAGCACTTATTAGCCGATATACGCCCAATACACTCACTGTAAGCAACCTCTGTCTTACAGGAGCACACTAATCTTAATACCTCTGTAAGCAACCTCTGTCTTACAGAAAAGCATTATAGCAAGGTATCCCAGGAAAGCACTCTCAGTGGTTGTACCACCATCTATCTGACTGCCTTCATGCAGCAGATCATCACATAATCATTCTCATTATCATCATTCATTATCACTTTCACATTCTTAGGGAGTACCTCTTTCGTTCTCTGTTCAATTATACTATACAAACTCAATCATACTATACAAACTTCACATCTTTCACTTTTACAACATCTTAGCTCAAACAATTTCTCTTTATCATTTGGATTCAAATATTATAAAATTCACCAAACTCCTGAAAAGTAATCCTCTATTTCAAGCCCAAAGCATAACTCTTTTCATATTAAATTGAATTCAAAACATAATTCCTTTCTTAAATAATTCAAACTTGAAACATAAACCTTTCCTTGATAATTCCAAATTCTAAATAGTATAATTCTTCTCTTATTTAGATAAAACGCAAATAATATAATTTTTCAAGTTCAAATCTTTTAAAATGACTTTTCGAATAAAACCTCGGATTTTTATAAAATTTTGACAGCACCTCCCCTAAAACCCAGACTTAACCACCCTTACGGGTTCCCTCTTTCTCAACATCTCATCAAACTTTTCTCAACAATTGTCACAACAATATATCCTCAAAAATATTTGATAATAGTATAGAAAATCTATTTCTCAAATTCCATATCCAAGTAATCACCAAAACAACATCAGTAGTCTAATTTCAGTTTTATTTTTAAAATATCAAACGAATTCGTAATTACGATAACCTTGTATCCATGTGACCGTCTCGGATTAAGCTTTCTATTAAATCAAAAATCACAATTTTTTGCTGGCTCTAGCTTCGGGAATATAAGCAAAACCGTGACTGCTCTGTAGTGCCTTAAATCCAGAAGACAGCAGCAGCGTACAACATTCGAAATTTCATATAAAATCCAAATTAAATCCAAACACCTTCAAAATTAATGTGTTTAAACATAACTTATCCAAATTTCTTTTTCAATTGATTCCAGGGTCATACCATTTTTAATGAAGGAGTTACGTAGCTTGGAAGTTAGGTAATTTTCTGCTGAAGTCTGTTTTACAAATCATTGAACACAACCTCTTCCAAGTCCCATAACTCACTTATTAAAACATGGAAAACTCTGAAATTTAAATCATATATACTGAACATACTCAACTTTCACCTCCAATTGGTTTCATCTCAATATCATTCCAGAATTAAAAATTATAAAGTCTCAAAGTTACTGACTTAGAAAACAAAACCTGATTTTTACTGCATAATACATCTTACTTCAAAAATCCATATCTTTAAAACCACATCTCTAAAAATTCTAAATTTTTATGAAATTAAAGTATTAGGAACAGAGTTTCATTTAAAATTAGTTTCATTTCAAAATTCAAACTGGTGAATTTCTAATAGAAGAAACAAGTTGCTGCTGTGTTAAGCGTTCTGCAGAAAACCAGATTTGACATTCATAATTCAAAAATTCACCATAAATCATAAACTTAATGAAAAAGTCTCAAATTCACCAGTCCAGCTTCCTATAATCCCAAGCTTAAGCCAGACTTGGTCTCACGCAATTCCGATCATCACAAAATTAGTTATAGATTTTCAAAGTCTCCAGCTTCATTTAAAAGTAATGCAGAAAATTAAGTTTTACATTTTAACTTTGAAAAATCATAACTAGTTCTATAGTTAATTCAAACTTCTCAAAATTGAATCCCAACAACAACTTTTATTACAGTTTACTCAGCCTTTACTCTCATATCATTTCGATTATCGTTGAATAACTGATTCACTTCTAAAGTCATCTTTTAATTTCAAAAATCAGATTTTCAGCAACTAGTTCAACATTTTAAGATTCAGTCTTCCAATTATTCCTTAAGCCCAACTTCAATTAATCACTAACTAAGTCCATTACAGTAAACCAACTCAATAGCAACAATTTTAATTTGACCCATCAAAATACCGAAATCACAATAATCTCTCATCAAACAATTTATAATTCAATTTCACAAAATCAACGAATTCAACCAAAGTTCCAATAAAAATCTCAATCATTCCAATCATAATTTCAGCCACAAAACTCAACTAATTCAGTATAATCACATAGAGTCAGAACTTTGCAACAATTCCATCAATATCAGAGAAAACAATATTAATTACAGCTTCAAACACTCACAACAAAGCCCAAAGACACTCACAGCCATAACCTGAATTCAATAATCCAATTGAAGCACTAAAACAACATCAAACTTAGTCCAAATTTCACAACCTTAAACAAAGCTTATTCCTATCAAATAATCATATTTATGAATTATTTGCAATTACTCACTAAACCTCATTGGCATTCATAAGTTAAAACTGTTAATTTTGAAATAAATCCCCTACCTCAAGGTCGAAACTCACAGAAATCACTAAACCCAGCAGCTCCATTGGTAGTTCTAACACCCGTTCCGCTCTCTTGGCAGCTACCATTATGATTCTGGGCAGCTCCAGTGATGGTGAAAGGTCTCAGCATCAGCAAAACAGCGGCAGTAACGGTTCAGAGTGGAGCCAGAGCAGGGCCAGAGAAACAGCAACAGCAACGGTAGCTCCAGCAGCGGCAATGGCTTTCTGGTCAGATTCCAGAAACTAGAAGCAGAGGTAGAACTGGCGAGCGCTCCTCCTCCAGCGGCGGCTTGGTGAGATGCGGCAGCAGCAGATTGCGACAACGGCGGCGCCGCAGCTCAGTAAGGGCGACGCGGTGGCAGCTCGTAAAACTAGAAGCAGAGGCAGAACTGGCGAGCTTTCCTCCTCCAGCGGTGCTGCAGATTAGTAACGGCGACGCGGTGGCAGCTCGTGAGGATGGCGACGGCAACCCGCGGCGCTGACGGTGACAAGGCTGGTCGCGGGCTTCTCTTCGTGCGTCTCTCTCTTTGCGATTATGTCCCCTCGACGACGGCTTGTGGACGGATCGACAGTAACGCAAGCTTGTGGCTCCATGGACGGGACGGCGCCGTGAAGCAGCTCGACGGCGAGCTCCAGGGCGGCGACAGTGACGGCAGTGCGAAACACTCCCTTCTCTCTCGCGCCTTCGCTCTCTCTCTCTCACTCCACTTCGAACCTCTGTTTCCCTCAGCTCGATGGTGACGGCGGCGAGGCCCCCCAGCCAGCGCCGTCTCCTTTCTCCTCTTTCTCTTCCCTTCCCGCATCTCCTCTGTCTCCCTCTGTGTTCAGTGTGCGTGTGTATTGGGTGAAGGGTTAGGGTTTCTGATTCGGGCAAAAATGAGCGAATTAAAAATTGTTAAAATATATACATTGCAAGTATAGTTCTTAACTCACCAGAAATCTGCCTATCAATTTAAAAAGGTGTCACAGAGAAAATTTAAATTAAAATACTGGGAGTATGAGTCCCAGGTCGTCTCCCAACGAGTTGCAGAAAAGTGTGCTATTTTATTAATCAGAGGTTTTCAAAAAAGTTTGAGTTGAGTAAACAGTAAATTAAATTGGTGAATTTGAATAATGTAAATAAAAGCCTTGACTGGGAGTTGATTAGTTGGAATCCCTATTATTGTTAGAATACTCTCAAGATTAATTGACAATTAAAGGTTGTCCTGTTTAGTTATCCTTTACTAGGTAAGGAAAAGTCAAACAAGTTAGAATGCTACGTCTGTTCACAAGTTGCAATCCACTTAATTAAAAGAGATTGGTGTTAGTGACTAGAAGGCAATCCAACCATAAACCCAATTACAATCTTTCTTTTAAGCTTCCCAACTCAAGGGTTCCTTTCAATCAACTCCCCATCAAGTTAGGGAACTACTCACTCATTGTGAACATAAAATTCATAGCATATGAAAAGGAATTAAAGAAAGACATTGTAAATAAAAATTAAAATAGTCTATTAAAAATAAAAGTGATCCTTGTATTAAATGATCCTAAAAATATTCCAATGGTAAAATTAAACAAAGCAAAGAACATGGAAGAGTAAAGCCAAGTAAAGAAAACGAACTAGAATGACGAAGTCTTGATGAGGTAATAACTCTTCTCAGTGTTCCAATGCCAAAAAGTAAGAGAAAATTAAATCCTAAGAACTATGAATGTGTAGAGAGAAAACCTAGGGGAGGAGTAAAAACTAGATCTAAAACTAAAACTGTGTAGAATGAATGTTCTCCCTGATTTCTGCATGTTCTCTGGCTCTATTCTACTTTTCTGGGCCGAAAACTGGGTCAAAATAGGGCCCGAAATCGCCCCCAGTGATTCTGCAAATTATGCAGATCATGTATGTCACGTGATCGCGTCGCTCATGCGGACACGTCATTCGGCGTTCTGCTTTGCCACGCGGTCGCGTCATCCATGAGGCCGCGTCACTGCGATTTGCTCTTCTCCGCGCGGTCGCGTCATCCATGCGGCCGCGTCGCTTCTCGCTGGTCATCTCCTCAATTCCTTGTGTTCCTTCCATTTTTGCAGGCTTCCTTTCCAATCTCCAACTCATTCATGCCCTATAAAGCCTGAAACACTTTAACACACAGATCACGGTATCGAACGGAATAAAGGAGAAATAAAATACATAATTAAAAGTCTCTAGGAAGCAAGTTTTCAATCATGTAATAACTTCAGGAAGGAAATATAAATGCATGCTAAATTAACGAATAAGTGGGTAAGGATCATGATAAAACCACACAATTAAACACAATATAAACCATAAAATAGTGGTTTATCAACCTCCCCACACTTAAACATTAGCATGTCCTCATGCTTAATTGAAGGAGATAAAATAAATAAGTATGAACATGTAGAAACTCATGCAATGCAATGCAATCCTATATATATGAATGCAACTATATGATTCTTGTCCACTTGATCAAAAGTAAATAAGCTCTTCAAAACAATTGCAAATCAAATTCCACTAATTCTATCATTATACAGTAAGACAGATAAAAGTGTAAAAAGATAGCTCATGAAAGCAGGGAACATGGAAATTCAAGCATTGAACCCTCACTGATGATGTATGTACGCTCTAATCTCTCTAGTGTATAGGGTAATCACTCTATCCTTCTCTAGTCATGCTCTCTAACTTTTGTTCTTCTCCTAACCAATCAACAACAGTTAATATACCAATGCAAATATCATGAGGTCTTTCCAAGGTTGTAATGGGGCCAAGGTAGAGGTAGGGATACATATATGGTTAAGTGAGCTTATAAATTGAATCTTTAATTAACCCAAACTTTAACCTAACCTATGTATTTAGTGTAACCTTAGAATTCATACCTAGCTACCTAGAATTCCCTTTTACATTCCATACTCATGTGTCAACTTTTTATTTTAATTTTATCATATGTGCATTGATCTTTGAATTCTTAATTCAGCATTGGGGTAATTTTGTCCCCTTATTTATTTATTGATTGATTTTTTTTATATAGACATAAAAATAAACATAGCTTATCAATGCACATAGATTTTTAATTCTTATAGTTTCACATGAGTAGGTATCCAAATTCCCATTGTATTATCATGACACATTCCCTTAATAACTTTTGTTCCCACAATTTCCCATACTTAACTGGCACACACAATTCTATCTTAAGCTAACCAAAGATTCAATTTGGGATATACAATTGTTTTTCCGCTTAAGGCTAGTTATGTGGTGAAATATAAAACAAATGGGATTTAAAGGCTCAAAGTGGTTAACAAAGGTAATTGAAAAGGGTAGGCTTAATTTGGATAAGTGAGTTTAAACAAATAATGGCCTCAATCATATGCAAGCATACAAATATAATAAATATTGGACATATAGGATGAAACAAAATATAGATTACAATCATAGAGAAGTAAACACACAAGAATAAAATATTTATGGTTAAATAATGTAACCATGCATAAAGGCTCAAATCCTCACAGGTTGTGTGTTCTTTAGCTCAAAAATCATGTTCCAAATACAACTTCAAGCAGATTTATCATAAAAAATTTTAAGAATTAGTGAAATTTTGTTCCAAAGATAGAGTCTTAGAAGAAACTTATTGTCTTTTCAATCAAGTAGAGCATGCATGCAACTAACCTATTACTATGCAATTTATCCTATTCTATAAAAGAAAGAAAATCTAACTAAAATATCCTAATTTATTGGTGCTAGGGAAGAGAAATTACCTCCGGGAGTCAGGTACTGACCGACCTCCCCACACTTAAGGCTTTGCACCGTCCTCGGTGCCATCTGTCAGGAACAGGGTGTAGAACCTATGCACAATTACTCAAGAGGGGGGGGTGAATTGAGTATTTCAACAACAATGAATCTTTTTGCGAAAGTTAAAGACAATATACAAAAGTGTTATTGTACTAGTATTTTTCCAAGAGCTTAACTCAATTGCTAAGCATTTATAAGGAGCTTTTACTTTCCAATAGACACCAACTCAAATAAATTGATCAAGCTTTTCACCAATCGGACTTAAGCTATTTCTTAAGTACTTACGAAGCTACTTTTCAATCACAATTTATTTGCTCAAAGGTAAAAGACAATAATATAGAAGAGATGAGTTTGGAGAGATGCAAACGCTATTTAGAGTGGTTCGGCACAATCCTTGTCCTACGTCCACTTTCTTTCTCAATCGCTACTTTCTTCCTATCTTGAAGAATAATGTGAAACTTGATTCATCTTCCTCATCAATCTCAATCATGAGTGTACTATAGGCTATGGCAACTAAATCCGGATAAAATTTACTCTTAATTTGAACAAAATCCATGAGACCTTGATGAACTAGAATAGCCTTAAGAGTATCAAAGTTATGAATGACAAGAAGGGTCGGATCCAAATACCTCGGAGGAATTTCCTTTCTTCCGGCGAGCCTTGCCTCATAGAATTGAAGATCTTCATTAGAAACAAAGTACCTTGCCAAAGGATGATTATTTGGAGGTGGAACCACACTTGAAGAACCTTTTGACTTCTTGACGGTTCTCTTGATTCTAGGCATTGTGGTTGATTTTGTTTTATGGGTTTTGTAGAGGAGAATGTGGGGACTTCAAATATGTAATTTGTTTGTAGTGGGTATCTAAGTTTTGTGAGTTGTATGAAGCTATATGTGAGCTTGTTTTGGAGGTAATGGAGGTTTGGAGGTGGAGATATGAGTTGTGAGGTTGAAGATGATGAAAAAAGGGGGGTTTTGTTGCACAAAAATGCCAAATTTACGTGTTTTTAATGCAATTTGGTCTTGTTTGCATCGATGCAATGGGCTTTGCATCGATGCACATAGCACGTCGTGTGCTTTGCATCGATGCAAAACTTGTTGTCTTTGTTGGAATGTGATTTCCATTCTCAATAACTTTCCAAATTCTCACATCTTGAGAACGGATCCAAATTCTCATCTTATTTTTCCAATAAGAGTAATTTGTTCCGCTAAAAAGAGGAGGTCTAGCGGTTGAGTTACCTTCATTACCTTCATTGTTGTTAAAGCTTGTGCTTGCCATGATCTTTTCCCTTAAACGGTTAAGTCTTTCAAAGGGTTAAGCTCTGATACCACTTGTAGAACCTATGCACAATTACTCAAGAGGGTAAGACACTATACTTGTCTTCAAATGTTGTGGACTTGAGTTTCTTGTTGTTGTTGTGTTGCTTTCAACTCTTCATTCCTCAACGTTGAATGTTGGTTGATCTTTCAATATGCTTGTTCATTCAAGTTGTTTGTTGGTTTGTCTTTCATGTCGTTTGTTGGTTTGTCATTCATCAAAACCTATGAATACAAACTTCGCATACAAGCAACATGATTTACACAGGGGTGGGCTGGTAGCAGTATCTCCACAGTCGGGACCATCATGGCTCCCTGTGCTGGTAAAAGAAGTGGAGTCCGGGGTGTCTGAGTCCTTGAAGTGTCCCTTGAGTAGCTCCTTGAGGTGTTTGAATCAGCGCTCGTTACAGCGCTCTCTTAACTTCGCTTTCTGTTCTTGCCGATCCAACCTTTCGATTATCTGCTGGAGCAGTTCATCTGTTATAGGTGCTTGTGGTGTTGAAGAAGGAATGTCTTCAACCGGTGCAGTAGGAAGGCTTGTAGTGGCTGCTGGAAGTCTGAGGTATTTCCCGTTAGGGACATACTGATCATCCTGTGGAAGCATGGCTTTGGTGTCCCCAGCTCTGTAGGAGACTCCGGCTGCTGAGACAAGATCTGAGACCAAAGCGGGAAAAGATAAGTTGCTCGCAATTTGTACGTGTCCTATGACATTCCGGATATGTCTTGGTAGATTCAGAGGTTGGTCTGTAAGGATGCACCATAGTAGAACGGCCATGTCCACAGAGAAGGAAGACTCGTGAGTGCTCGAAAAGACATAATGGGACATGATCTGTGCCCATACGCGAGCCTCCAAGGTAAGTGATGAAGCCGATATTCCCTTAGGGCAGGTACGATGGTATCCGTAGATCCAACGGCTGCCAGGTAGTGTGATAACTCTGAGAACAGCTTCCCAGTCAAATTGGTACACCTGGCGCTTGAGTGTGGCTTCTTGAAAGGCGTTCAATCCTTCTGGAATAGGGGGAAGACCTAAAGCTTTTTGAATAGCCTCTTCTTTAATGGGGACTTGCTTCTGGCGGATAAAGACAGACTGCAGGGTAGGCAGGTAGAAGTTAGAGTAGAACTCAACTACCCAAGAAAGATTGACCTGCCTTGGTTGTCTCTGTAGGAAACCCCATTGTCTTCGTTCAATTTGCGGCTCAACAAAAGTAGCAATATGGGGCGGGAGGATAAGAAGGTGTTCGTTGTTGTAGCTCCTTTCAGCGAGGATGGGAAACATCTGCTCACAGTAGCGATTGGGAAATCGCGCAGTGTCCTTTGCTTGAAAGGCTTTCTCCTTTTCATCAACCTTTATGATCCTCTTAACTCTCTTTGTTGAGGGCTTGACTGCAGTTGAAGAAGGCTCTGCCACTAGTGTTCTTTTAGTTCCTCTTCTTCCTGGTGGTTTGGGAGTAGCTTTCTCTTTTCCTTTCTTGGTGGCCATCCTGAAAAAGGGAAGGGAAAGTAAATTAAATTCAAAGAGATAGAGCAATGAAGAGAATGGAAAATGATGGTTATAAATGCACATTAAAAGGTAAATGACGTTAACACGCGCTCATGAGTACATGTGAAAAATCATTAATGGAAAACAGTTAGTGCATATGATGACAAGTGAATGCAAGGTGTTTATTGGCATGCCGGAAAAGGGCATGAGTAGCATAGATCAAGCATCACTTTGTAGCAAACCATTACGTTTGTATTGACAATTAAATTTAATTAATAAAATAGTAGAGGGAGTTTATGAAAAGCAAGCATTGAATAGTAGAATAGAATAATGTAGAGAGGTGCATAATGCGATATGGGCTTTTTCACAAACACATAGCATGCATGGTGAATAAGGTATAGAAAGTATTAAAGTGAACATGCAAGCAACCCTTTAAAGAAAATAATATATAATTGCCAAACAATTTACAACAATCTACAAGCATATAATGAAAAATAATGACTCAAATAAAATTCTAACACCATGTAAAAAGGAAAGAAGAAGAAGGAAAATATAAATAATGAAAAGAAAAAGAAAAGAAAAGAAAATAACATATAAAATAAGAAGAATGGTAAAAAAGCAAAAAGTGAAGAAGAAAATAAAACCTTGTTAATGGAGGTGAAAGAGAGAGAGAGAGAGAGAGAGAGAGAAGATAGAAGGAAGAAGGGAGAAGGAAGAAATAAGGAGGGAAAAGAGAAATTAGGATTTGGAGAAGAGGAAGATAAGATAGTTTGGCAATTAAGTTTGAGATGTGCGGCGTAGGCGAAACGGCCGCGTGGGGCACGCGTTCGTGCGATTGCTCTGCAAGTAAGGTGACGCGGTCGCGTCGGTCATGCGGTCGCGTGACCCATGTTGTGCTTCTGGTGCAAGTACAGCTTCGTGCCTGCACAACTCTCTGTTCGAATTGATATTTTTGCCAAATTTAGGGTTACGCGATCGCGTGGGACACGCGATCGTGTGAGTGGGCTTCAGAAAGGAATGACGCGGACGCGTGGGCCATGCGTCCGCGTGGGTAGAGTTGTGCGTTCAGCACCAATCCAGCACCACTCTCGCACAATAATTCGTTGTGCACCCTTTTTACATCGAAAATCAGGGCATGCGGCCGCGTGAGTCACGCAGTCGCGTGGGAGGCCATTATGCCCATACAACACGGACGCGTCAGCGACGCAGTCGCGTGGGTCGATTTGTGCCACTGGCACGCCTCCAGCCATGCTCCAGCGTGACTCTCTGTTCGCTTTTATTTTTCTCCCCTCTCCTTGCGACGCGGACGCGTCGTTGATGCGGTCGCGTCGCGTGGCATTTTTTTTTTAATTAAGAATATGCAAATGCAGATGTACGAAAGTACTGATAAAGAGAAGAGTTATTGAATATGAAAAACTAAAAATAAAGAAAAGAACGATCATACCATGGTGGGTTGTCTCCCACCTAGCACTTTGCTTTAATGTCTGTAAGTTGGACGCTCCACTAGCTCAATCTTCTGCTATGTGGGGATCTTCCAAGGGGAAGATCTCAAGCTCCTTGTTTTTTTGCATCTTCTCGCCATGGTATAGCTTCAGACGTTGTCCATTAACCTTGATAAGTTCAGAGCTTGAAGGATGGCTTAGGTGATAAACTCCGTACGGTTCGGCCTTTTCTACTCTGTATGGACCTTCCCATCTTGATCTCAACTTGCCTGGCATGAGCCTCAGTCGAGATTTGTAAAGGAGGACTAAATCCCCAGGTTGGAACTCTTTCCTCTTGATGTGCTGATCATGTGCAGCCTTCATCTTCTCCTTGTATAGTCTTGAGTTCTCATAAGCTTCTAAGTGAAGGCTCTCCAGTTCTTGCAGTTGCAACTTCCTTTCAGCTCCGGCTTTCTCCATTCCCATGTTGCACTCCTTGACTGTCCAAAAGGCTCTGTGCTCTACTTCAACTGGGAGATGACAAGCTTTTCCATAAACTAAGCGGAAAGGACTCATCCCAATGGGTGTTTTGTATGCTGTTCTATATGCCCAGAGTGCATCTTGTAGCCTGGTGCTCCAGTCTTTTCTATGAGGTTTGACTATATTCTGTAAGATACGCTTTATTTCTCTGTTTGACACCTCGGCTTGCCCATTGGTCTGAGGATGGTATGTTGTCGCAACCTTATGAATTATCCCATGCTTCTTCATTAATCCTGTTAGTCTCCTGTTACAAAAATGGGTGCCTTGATCGCTCACGATTGCTCGTGGTG
Source organism: Arachis ipaensis (assembly GCF_000816755.2). Classification (NCBI taxonomy): domain Eukaryota; kingdom Viridiplantae; phylum Streptophyta; class Magnoliopsida; order Fabales; family Fabaceae; genus Arachis; species Arachis ipaensis. The sequence goes on from NC_029786.2 coordinate 60,241,728, forward strand.
ATCCAAAGCGACAAATAATATGGTTTCTCACAAAGGAAACAACAGTGTTAGAATCATCAGTGCGGGTAGAAATTGCTTCCACCCATTTGGAAACGTAATCCACAACTAACAATATATAAAAATAACCATTAGAATTTGGAAAAGGACCCATGAAGTCAATGCCCCAAACATCAAAAATTTCACAAAAAAGCATAATTTGTTGAGGCATCTCATCCCTCCTGGATATATTACAAAATTTTTGGCATGGGAGACAAGATTTACAAAACTTAGCAGCGTCTCTAAAAAGAGTAGGCCACCAGAATCCACAGTCTAAGATCTTTCTTGCTGTTCGTTGAGGGCCAAATTGCCCTCCACTCTCAGATGAGTGACAGGCCTCTAAAATGGACTGGAATTCTGATTGAGACACACAACGTCTAATTACCTAATCAGCGCCACATCTCCATAAATATGGATCATCCCATATATAATATTTAGACTCGCTTTTCAGCTTGTCTCTTTGATGCTTAGAAAAGTTTGGAGGAAATGTGCGGCTAACTAGATAATTAGCTACAGGTGCATACCAAGGGAATACCTCAGATACTGCTTGCAAGTTATTAAATGGAAAATTATCATCTATAAGAGTAGAATCATCCTTAATGTGCTCAAGGCGACTCAAGTGGTCTGCCACTAAATTCTGGTTACCATTCCTATCCTTTATTTCTAAATCAAATTCTTGTAATAGCAGTATCCAACGTATAAGCCTTGGTTTGGACTCCTTTTTAGCTAATAGATACTTTAAAGCTGCATGGTCCGAATACACCACTATTCTAGTACCAAGTAAATAAGCTCGGAATTTATCCAGAGCAAAAACAATAGCAAGAAGCTCTTTCTCAGTAGTAGTATAATTGGACTGGGCAGCGTCTAAAGTCTTAGATGTATAAGCAATAACAAAAGGATCCTTACCTTCACGCTGAGCCAGCGCTGCTCCTACTGCATGGTTGGAAGCATCGCACATGATTTCAAACGGCTGGCTCCAGTCTGGTCCTCTCACAATTGGGGCTTGAGTCAGGGCGGCCTTCAGCTTATCAAACGCTTGTTTGCAATTTTCACTGAACTTGAACTCAATATCCTTCTGCAGTAATCTGGATAAGGGAAGTGCTACCTTACTAAAGTCCTTAATAAATCTCCTGTAAAAACCTGCATGGCCAAGGAACGAACGGACTTCCCTCACAGAGGAGGGATAAGGTAAACTAGAAATAACATTCACCTTTGCTGGGTCTACAGAAATGCCATTATTAGATACCACATGTCCTAATACAATCCCTTGTTTTACCATAAAATGACATTTTTCAAAATTTAATACAAGGTTTGTATTAACACCTCTATCTAATACTCTAGATAATCCATCTAAGCAAAGGCTAAAAGAATCACCATAAATGCTAAAATCATCCATAAAAACCTCCATACAGTCCTCAATAAGATCAGAGAAAAGACTCATCATACACCTTTGGAAAGTAGCTGGTGCATTGCACAAACCAAAGGGCATTCTCTTGTAAGCATAAGTCCCAAAAGGACATGTAAAAGTGGTCTTTTCCTGATCCTCAGGAGCTATATGAATCTGGAAATAACATGTGTAACCATCTAAAAAGCAATAATGTGATTTACCTGACAGGCGATCCAGCATTTGATCAACGAATGGAAGTGGGTAGTGATCCTTACGGGTGGCTTGGTTGAGACGCCTGTAATTAATGCAGACTCTCCAAGCATTCTGAACTCTAGTTGCTATGAGCTCTCCATGCTCATTCTTCACTGTAGTGATTCCAGACTTCTTGGGCACCACTTGTACTGGGCTAACCCATTCACTATCTGAAATGGGATAGATGATACCTGCTTCCAATAGTCTGGTCACTTCCTTTTTGACAACTTCCAAGATAGTGGGATTCAATCTTCTTTGGGGTTGACGGACAGGTCTTGCTCCCTCTTCTAAAAATATTCTGTGTTCACATACTTGAGGGTTGATGCCTACTATGTTTGCCAAACTCCACCCAATTACCTTCTTGTGCCTCCTCAGTACATCAAGTAACTACTCTTCTTGTTGAGAAGTGAGTTCCCTTGCAATGATAACTAGAAACTTCTGCTCATCTTCAAGATAAGCATATTTGAGATGTGGAGGGAGAGGTTTTAATTCCAACTTCTGATCATGGGCAGGCTCTGGATTGTCTGGAGCTTGTGAAAATGCCGAAGTGCCCTCATTGTCAGTCAAGAAGGTCCCCACACTTGGACCTTGTCCAGTGTGTGATGAGCGGATAATTTATACGCTTTTTGGCATTATTTTTAGTATGTTTTTAGTAGAATCTAGTTACTTTTAGGGATGTTTTTATTAGTTTTTATGTTAAATTCACATTTCTAGACTTTACTATGAGTTTGTGTGTTTTTCTGTGATTTCAGGTATTTTCTGGCTGAAATTGAGGGACTTGAGCAAAAATCAGATTCAGAGGTTGAAGAAGGACTGCTGATGCTGTTGGATTCTGACCTCCCTACACTCAAAGTGGCTTTTCTGGAGCTACAGAACTCAAAATGGCGCGCTTCCAATTGCGTTGGAAAGTATACATCCAGGGCTTTCCAGCAATATATAATAGTCTATACTTTCGCCGAGTTTAGATGACATAAAAGGGCGTTGAACGCCAGTTCTACGCTGCTGTCTGGAGTTAAACGCCAGAAACACGTCACAAGCCAGGGTTGAACACCAGAAATACGTTACAAACTGGCGTTCAACTCCAAGATTGACCTCTACACGTGTAACATTCAAGCTCAGCCCAAGCACACACCAAGTGGGGCCCGGAAGTGGATTTATACATCAATTACTTACTTCTGTAAACCCTAGTAACTAGTTTATTATAAATAGGACTTTTTACTATTGTATTAGAGATCTTTGATCAGTTTTATGCTATCTTAGACTTTCATGGGGGCTGGCCATTCGGCCATGCCTGAACCATTATCACTTATGTATTTTCATACGGTAGAGTTTCTGCACTCCATAGATTAAGGTGTGGAGCTCAGCTGTTCCTCAAAGATTAATGCAAAGTACTACTGTTTTTCTATTCAATTCAACTTATTCTGCTTCTAAGATATTCATTCGCACTTCAACCTGAATGTGATGAACGTGACAATCATCATCATTCCCCCACAAACGCGTGCCTGACAACCACTTCCGTTCCACCTTAGATTGAATGAGTATCTCTTGGATCTCTTAATCAGAATCTTTGTGGTATAAGCTAGATTGATGGCGGCATTCATGAGAGTCCAGAAAGTCTAAACCTTGTCTGTGGTATTCCGAGTAGGACTCTGGGATTGAATGACTATGACGAACTTCAAACTCGCGAGTGCTGGGCGTAGTGACAGACGCAAAAGGAGGGTGAATCCTATTCCAGTATGATCGAGAACCTCAGATGATTAGCCGTGCAGTGACAGAGCATTTGGACCATTTTCACAAGAGGAT
>NC_029786.2:60245212-60252040 GCF_000816755.2 Arachis ipaensis
AGCCAGCCATGGAAAGGAGTAAGCCTGATTGGATGAAGACAGCAGGAAAACAGAGGTTCAGAGGAACGAAAGTATCTCTATACACTTATCTGAAATTCTCACCAATGATATACATAAGTGTTTCTATCCTTATTTTCTATCTAATTATTATTTATGTTCGAAAACTCCATAACTATTTTATATCCGCCTGACTGAGATTTACAAGGTGACCATAGCTTGCTTCATACTAACAATCTCCGTGGGATCGACCCTTACTCACGTAAGGTTTATTACTTGGACGACCCTGTGCACTTGCTGGTTAGTTGTATCGAAGTTGTGAATGAAAAACAATTTATTAAGACGTGCGTACATAGTTTTTGGCGCCGTTGCCTGAGATCACAATTTCGTGCACTAAGTTTTTGGCGCCGTTGCCGGGGATTGTTCGAGTTTGAACTACTGACAGTTCATCTTGTTGCTCAGATTAGGTAATTTCTTTTTGTTTTATTTTCAAAAATTTTTCAAAAACCTTTCAAAAATTTCTCATCTATTTTCAAAAAAAAAATAAATCTTTTCAAAAATATATTTTTCTTCAGAATTTTTAAGAATGAATTCTAGAGTTTCATGAAGCATGTTGAAGCCTGGCTGGCTGTAAAGCCATGCCTAATTCTTTTGGATAAGGGCTTCCAACCATCAGCATAGAGGCAAGTTAATTGGAATGTCAGCCGTGGCATGTCTGAGTTACATACTAAAGCTTGGCTGGCTATTAAGCCATGCCTAACCCTCAGATTGGAGCTTTAGACTAAGAATACAAGATTCCTGGGATTCATATTAAAAAATTTTGAAATCCTTATTTTCTTTTTCCTATATGTTTTTTCGAAAAAAATATACAAAAATCCAAAAAAAAAAATCATAAAAATAAAAAATGTTTCATGTTTCTTGTTTGAGTCTTGAGTCAAGTTGAAAGTTTGGTGTCAATTGCATATTCATCTTGCATTTTTCGAAAAATTCATGCATTCATAGTGTTCTTCATGATCTTCAAGTTGTTCTTGGTAAGTCTTCTTGTTTGATCCTGATGTTTTCATGTTTTGTGTCTTTTCTTGTTTTTCATATGCATTCTTGCATTCATAGTGTCTATACATGAAAAATTTCTAAGTTTGGTGTCTTGCATGTTTTCTTTGCATATAAAAATTTTCAAAAATAAGTTCTTGATGTTCATCTTGACATTCAAAGTGTTCTTGGTGTTCATCTTGACATTCATAGCATTCTTGCATGCATTCATTGTTTTGATCCAAAATTTTCATGCATTGCATCATTTTCATGTTTTTCTCTCTCATCATTAAAAATTCAAAAATCAAAAAAATATCTTCCCCATTTTCTCTCTTAAAATTTCGAAAATTAGATTTGACTTTTTCAAAAATTTTTAAAATCTAGTTGTTTTTATGTGTCAAATCAAATTTTCAATTTAAAAATCTTATCTTTTTCAAAATCTTTTTCAAAAATCAAATCTTTTTCATTTTTCTTATCCATTTTCGAAAATTTAAAAAAAAAATATTTTTCAAAAATATTTTTCTTATCTTTATCTCCTAATTTTCGAAAATAACATCATCAATTAATGTTTTGATTCAAAAAAATTCAAGTTTGTTACTTGCTTGTTAAGAAAGATTCAAACTTTGAGTTCTAGAATCATATCTTGTGATTTCTTGTGAATCAAGTCATTAATTGTGATTTTAAAAATCAAATCTTTTTCAAAACTAATTTTAATCATATCTTTTCAAAAATATCTCTTTATCTTATCTTTTTCAAAATTTGATTTTAAAATATCCTTTCTAACTTCTTATCATCTTATCTTTTCAAAATTGATTTTCAAATTTGTTTCAACTAACTAACTAACTTTTTGTTTGGTTCTTATCTTTTTCAAAACTACCTAACTAACCCTCTCTCTAATTTTTGAAAATATCTTCCCTCTTTTTCAAAATTTCTTTTTAAATAACTAATTATTTTAATTTTTTATTTTAATTTTCGAAAAATTACTAACCTTTTTCAAAAACTATTTTCGAAAATCACTAACTCTTTTTCAAAAATAATTTTCGAAAATTCTCTCTCTCTCTTATCTCCTTCTATTTGTTTATTCATCTACTAACACTTCATCTCACCCAAATTCGAACCCCCTCTTCCATCTGTGTTCGAATTTTTTCTTCTTCTTTTCTTCTACTCACACAGGGACCTCAATACTATGGTAAAAAGACCCCTATTATTATTATTTTTCTGTCCCTCTTTTTCGTATGAGCAGGAGCAAGGACAAAAACATTCTTGTTGAAGCAGATCCAGAACCTGAAAGGACTCTGAAGAGGAAACTAAGAGAAGCTAAATTACAACAATCCAGCAAGCACCTTTCAGAAATTTTCGAACAAGAAGAGGAGATGGCAGCCGAAAATAATAATAATGCAAGGAGGATGCTTGGTGACTTTACTGCACCTAATTCCAATTTACATGGAAGAAGCATCTCCATTCCTGCCATTGGAGCAAACAATTTTGAGCTTAAACCTCAATTAGTTTCTCTGATGCAGCAGAACTGCAAGTTTCATGGACTTCCATCTGAAGATCCTTTTCAGTTCTTAACTGAATTCTTGCAGATATATGATACTGTTAAGACTAATGGAGTAGATCCTGAAGTCTACAGTCTCATGCTTTTCCCTTTTGCTATGAGAGACAGAGCTAGAATATGGTTGGACTCTCAACCTAAGGATAGCCTGAACTCTTGGGATAAGCTGGTCAAGGCTTTCTTAGCCAAGTTCTTTCCTCGTCAAAAGCTGAGTAAGCTTAGAGTGGATGTTCAGACCTTCAGACAGAAAGAAGGTGAATCCCTCTATGAAGCTTGGGAGAGATACAAAGAGCTGACCAAAAAGTGTCCTTCAGACATGCTTTCAGAATGGACCATCCTGGACATATTCTATGATGGTCTGTCTGAATTAGCTAAAATGTCATTGGATACCTCTGCAGGTGAATCCATTCACTTAAACAAAATGCCTGCAGAAGCTCAAGAACTCATTAACATGGTTGCTAATAACCAGTTCATGTACACTTCTGAGAGGAATCCTGTGAGTAATGGGATGCCTATGAATAAGGGAGTTCTTGAAATTGATACTCTGAATGCCATATTGGCTCAGAATAAAATATTGACTCAGCAAGTCAATATGATTTCTCAGAGTCTGAATGGAATGCAAGCTGCATCCAACAGTACTCAAGAGGTATCTTCTGAAGAAGAAGCTTATGATCCTGAAAATCCTGCAATAGCAGAGGTGAATTACATGGGTGAACCTTATGGAAACACCTATAACCCCTCATGGAGAAATCACTCAAATCTCTCATGGAAGGATCAACAAAAGCCTCAACAAGGCTTTAATAATGGTGGAAGAAATAGGTTTAACAATAGTAAACCCAATTACAAAACTAAAGGAAAATGATCCAAAGTTCTCTGTGTGTAAAAACTTCTCCTAACTAACTTAAATTCTATCCTATTTATACACTTTCTAAATTGAGCTTCTGTTGTGTTTCTTGGGCTTTGAGGCCTTTCCCTGATTTCCTTTTGCTTTGGGTTTATGGTCCATAATCCTGATGAGGCTGTGATCCAATTCTGTAACATTCATTGAGCAAACTTAGTGATAAACAAGTAATGACACAAGACTCAACAAATTGAAGCTCTCATCAATCCATAAACCATGACATTCAATTGGGTTTCATACCATAATATCTTCAAGTTAATGTTTGTGCTCAAATGCTACTTAAACTTCAATATATTTGGCCCAGAAACCCCTTTCAAAAAGTGGCGTTTANGCCGAACCTGGAGAGGAAGGGGAAGACGTAAATCCCAGTGAGGAAGACCTCCTAGGACGTCCAGTGATCAATAAGGAGTTTCTCTTTGAGGTACCAAAGGAATCTGAGACTCATCTAGAGACCATAGAGATTCCATTGAACCTCCTTATGCCCTTCATGAGCTCTGACGAGTATTCATCTTCTGAAGAGAATGAGGATGCTACTGAAGAGCAAGTTACCAAGTACCTTGGTACAATCATGAAGCTGAATGCCAAATTATTTGGTATTGAGACTTGGAAAGATGAACCTCCCTTGTTCACCAATGAACTAAGTGATCTGAATCAACTGACATTGCCTCAGAAGAAATAGGATCCTGGAAAGTTCGTAATACCTTGTACCATAGGCAACATGATCTTCGAAAAGGCTCTGTGTGACCTTGGTTCAGGGATAAACCTCATGCCCCTCTCTGTAATAGAGAAACTGAGAATCTTTGGGGTGTAAGCTACTAAAATCTCATTAGAGATGGCAGACAATTCAAGAAAACAGGCTTATGGACAAGTAGAGGATATGTTAGTAACGGTTGAAGGCCTTTACATCCCTGCTGATTTCATAATCCTTGATATTGGGAAGGATGAGGATGAATCCATCATCCTTGGAAGACCTTTCCTAGCCACAGCAAGAGCTGTGATTGATGTTGACAGAGGTGAATTAGTCCTTCAATTGAATGAGGACTCCCTTGTGTTTACAACTCAAGGTTACCCTTCTGTAAACATAGAAAAGAGGCACAGTAAGCTTCTCTCAAAACAGAGTCAACCAGAGCCCCCACAGTCAAACTCTAAGTTTGGTGTTGGGAAGTCTCAACAATGTTCTGAACATCTGTGAGGCTCCATGAGAGTCCACTGTCAAGCTAGTGACATTAAAGAAGCGCTTGTTGGGAGGCAACCCAATTTTTATTTATCTAATTTTATTTTTCTTGTTCTTTCATGTTTTATTAGGTTCATGATCATGTGGAGTCACAAAATAAATATAAAAATTGAAAACGGAATCAAAAACAGCAGAAGAAAAATCACACCCTGGGGAAAGACCTTACTGGTGTTTAAACGCCAGTAAGAAGCATCTAGCTGGCGTTCAACGCCAGAACAGAGTATGGTTCTGGCGCTGAACGCCCAAAATGGGCAGCATCTGGGCGTTTGAACTCCAGAATTGCACCCTGGAGAAGAGCTGGCGCTGAACGCCCAGAACAAGCATGGTTCTGGCGTTCAACGCCAGAAATGGGCAACAAATGGGCGTTCAATGCCCAGAACAAGCACCAATCTGGCGCTGAACACCCAGAGTTGTGTGCAAGGGCATTTTGCATGCCTAATTTGGTGCAAGGTTGTAAATCCTTGAACACCTCAGGATCTATGAACCCCACAGGATCACCTCAGGATCCGTGGACCCCACAGGATCACCTCAGGATCTGTGGACCCCACAGGATCCCCACCTACCTCTACTCACTTCTTCTCACCCCTCTTTCACACAATCCCATAAACACTCTTCCCCAAAACTCTTCACCAATCACCTCAATATCTCTTCCCTATAACCACTTCACCACTCACATCCATCCACTCTTCGCCATAAACCTACCTCATAAACCCCACCTACCTTCAAAATTCAAAATCAATTTCCCACCCAAAACCCACCCTTATGGCCAAACCTTACCTGATGCGCATAAACTTGTTATGCTACGATTTAGGAAATTGCACGATCGGCAAAATTCCTTCCGGCAAGTACACCGGTTATCGTCAAGTAAAAACTCACAATAGAGTGAGGTCGAATCCCACAAGGATTGGTTGAGTGAGCAATTCGGATTAGAAGTATGTTCTAGTTGAGCGGAATCAAGATTTAGATGAGAATTGCAGAATGTAAAATTGCATGAATTAAAGAGCGAGAAGCTAAATTGCTAAAATTAAAAGGGATGGGGGTGATTGCATGAATTTAATTGCAGAATGTAAAGAGAAAGTGGTAAATCAGAAATGGGGAGTTCATTGGTTACTTCTGGCGTTTAACCTCCAGTTTAAGGTTAAACTGGAGGTTAAACGTGGAAATGCTTCCTGGTGAGAAATTGTGTCGAACATGTTTAAGCTCCAGTTTAAGGTTAAACTGGAGCTTAAACGTGGAAATGCTCTCTTGGTGAAATTCTCATTCTGGCATTTAACTTCCAGTTTAAGGTTAAACTGGAGGTTAAACGCCAGTTTCAGCATTTCTTAGCCTTCATGATTCTGGCGTTTAAGCTCCAGTTTAGGCTTAAACTGGAACTTAAACTCCACATGTGATATTCAAGCTCCCTACACTAGAAGGGTCAACTTTAATCAAAGGTTGGACCAAGTCCTCATGGACATATGTGTGGAAGGAGCTCAATAGAAGATTGACTCCAAAGGCAAGCCGGTTCAATTAAGAAGACTGTACCTCAAGCCTGTGGCTAGAGGATGGCTGGAGTTCATCCAACGCTCCATCATCTCCACTAGCAACCGATCTGAAGTTACTGTGGATCGGGCCATCATGATCCATAGCATCATGACTGGAGAAGAAGTAGAGGTTCATGAAGTTATCTCCCTTGAACTCTACAAAATAGCCGAAAAGCCCTCTCGTGGGGCAAGGCTAGCTTTTCCTCATCTTATTTGCCATCTATGTTACTCAGCTGGAGCTTTCATAGAAGGAGACATTCTCATTGTGGAAGAGAAGCCCATCACTAAGAAAAGGATGGAGCAAGCAAGAGAGCCCATTCATGGATCTCAAGAGCCGCATGAAGCTCATCACCATGAGATCCCGAAGATGCCTCAAATGCATTTTCCTCCACAAAACTATTGGGAGCAAATCAACACCTCCCTAGGAGAATTAAGTTCCAACATGGGACAATTAAGGGTGGAACATCAAGAGCACTCCATCATCCTTCATGAAATAAGAGAAGATCAAAAAGCAATGAGGGAGGAGCAACAAAGACAAGGAAGAGACATAGAAGAGCTCAAGGACATCATTGGTTCCTCAAGAAGGAAA
>NC_029786.2:60252824-60253398 GCF_000816755.2 Arachis ipaensis
CTCCACCTACCTTCAAAATTCAAAATCACTTTCCCACCCAAAACCTACCCTTATGGCCGAACCTTACCCCCCCTCCCTTCCCTATATAAAGCCCTCCATTCTTCTTCATTTTCACACAACACAACCCTCTCTTCCCCTTCTTGGCCGAATACACCCCTCCCCCCTCTCCTCCATATTTTCTTCTTCTTCTTCATCTATTCTTTCTTCTCTTGCTCGAGGGCAAGCAATATTCTAAGTTTGGTGTGGAAAAAGCATAAGATTTTTGTTTTTCCATTACCATTGATGGCACCCAAGACCGGAGAATCCTCTAGAAAAGGGAAAGGGAAGACAAAAGCTTCCACCTTCGAGTCATGGGAGATGGAAAGATTCATCTCCAAAGCTCATCAAGACCACTTCTATGATGTTGTGGCCAAGAAGAAGGTGATCCCCGAGGTCCCTTTCAAGCTCAAGAAGAATGAGTATCCGGAGATCCGACATGAAATCCAAAGAAGAGGTTGGGAAGTTCTAACAAACCCCATCCAACAAGTCAGCATCCTAATGGTTCAAGAGTTCTATGCCAATGCATGGATCACTA
>NC_029786.2:60265458-60278113 GCF_000816755.2 Arachis ipaensis
ATCAAGAGCACTCCATCATCCTTCATGAAATTAGAGAAGATCAAAGAGCAATGAAGGAGGAGCAACAAAGACAAGGAAGAGACATAGAAGAGCTCAAGGACATCATTGGTTCCTAAAGAAGGAAACGCCACAATCACTAAGGTGGACTCATTCCTTGTTCTTATTTTCTGTTTTTCGTTTTCTTAATGATAAGTGCTTATCCATGTTTGTGTCTTCATTACATGATCATTAGTATTTAGTAACTTTGTCTTAAAGTTATGAATGTCCTATGAATCCAACACCTCTCTTAAATGAAAACTGTTTTAATTCAAAAGAACAAGAAGTACATGAGTTTCGAATTTATCCTTGAACTTAGTTTAATTATATTGATGTGGTGACAATGCTTCTTGTTTTCTGAATGAATGTTTGAACAGTGCATATGTGTTTTGAAGTTGTTGTTTAAGAATGTTAAATATGTTGGCTCTTGAAAGAATGATGATAAGGAGACATGTTATTTGATAATCTGAAAAATCATAAAAATGATTCTTGAAGCAAGAAAAAGCAGCAAAAAACAAGGCTTGCAGAAAAAAAAAAGAAAAAAATATATAGGCGAAAAAAAAAAAAGAGAAAAAGCAAGCAGAAAAAGCCAAAAGCTCTTAAAACCAAGAGGCAAGAGCAAAAAGCCAATAACCCTTAAAACCAAAAGGCAAGGGTAAATAAAAAAGAACCTGAAATGGCACGCTTCCAATTGCGTTCGAAAGTAGACATCCAGGGCTTTCCAGCAATATATAATAGTTCATACTTTGGCCGAGTTTAGATGATGTCAAAGGGCGTTGAACGCCAGTTCTACGCTGCTGTCTGGAGTTAAACGCCAGAAATACGTCACAAGCCAGGGTTGAACGCCAGAAATACGTTACAAACTGGTGTTCAACTCCAAGATTGACCTCTACACGTGTAACATTCAAGCTCAGCCCAAGCACACACTAAGTGGGCCCCGGAAGTGGATTTATGCATCAATTACTTATTTTATATCCGCCTGACGGAGATTTACAAGGTGACCATAGCTTGCTTCATACCAACAATCTCCGTGGAATCGACCCTTACTCACGTAAGGTTTATTACTTGGACGACCCAGTGCACTTGCTGGTTAGTTGTATCGAAGTTGTGAATGAAAAACAATTTATTAAGACGTTCGTACATAGTTTTTGGCGCCGTTGCCTGAGATCCCAATTTCGTGCACCAGTGTGCCTCTCTTCTAATTCTTTCTTGTGAACTTCAGCTACAATTTCATCTATGACTTCACACTGGAAGATAGAATGATCTTCTGGAGGGTTGTTTATGACTCCATTCAGATTGAAGATTACTATTCGGCCATCTATTTCAAAAGAGTATGTTCTTGAAAAAGCATCCAATTTGAATTTTGATGTCTTCAGGAATGGTCTTCCAAGTAAGATTGATGATGGCTTATCTGAGTCATTATGGGGAATCTCCAAGATATAAAAATCAGTGGGAAATGTAAGCCCTTTAATGTTCACTAAAACATCTTCAGCAACTTCAGCCACTGTAATAATGCTTTTATCTGCTAACACAAAACGAGCTGCCGACCTTTTTAAGGGAGGGAGCCTCAAAATATCATATATAGACAAAGGCATTATACTAACACATGCTCCTAAATCACATATACAATCATAAATTACTACACCACCATTAGTACAACTAACTATACAAGGACCTGGGTCACTACACTTTTCAGGCAATCCTCCCATTAAAGTAGATATGGAACTACCTAAAGGAATAGTTTCTAATTCATTAATTTTATCCTTATGTATACATAAATCTTTTAGAAACTTTGCATACTTAGGTACCTGTTGAATAACATCAAAAAGAGGAACAGTTACCTCAACCTTTTTGAATATTTCTACCATTTTGGGATCAGGTTCCAGCTGCTTCCTGGGCTTCCTTGCAAGTTGTGGAAATGGAATGAGAGTGGTGTTTTCTGCAGTGTCTGTGCCTTTTGATGCTTCCTCCTGTGGTTGGGCTTCTTCTTTTTCAGTTATGTCCTGTATGTCCTCTTCCTCTTCAACATCTTCTATCTCTACTACCTCTTCAGCTGAAGCGTGTTCTGGTGAGCTTAGCTCCTCCTGATTCCTCTCTTGCAGTGTGGTTCCGGACCTTAGGGTGATGGTTAAGAGGGGATTCCAGTGGAGCTCGAAGGTTGGTTACTGGAATTTCGCATTGATCCAATCTGTGAGACAAGAGCTTGTAAAGTAGAGGCCAGACCATTCAGACTGGCATTAATGTTATTCATAATATTATTTTCCATGGTCTGTTGTCTTCGCTCAAAAGATTGTAGTAACTCTTCATTAGGAGATGAAGAAAGATGAGTAAATTGAGAGGTCTGCTGTTGGGTATTCTGTGGTTCTTGGGATTGCCTTAAGTGAGGTGCTCTGTAAGGTTGATTCTGCTGCCTGTTGTTGTTATTATTCCACCTCTGATTTCCCTGATTATCTCTGCCTCCTCTATTACTGTTGTCCCTCAAATTCTGGTTAGAATTATCCTGCCATCCATGGTTATGATTTTCACCTTGATTGTACCCTTGGTTGGGGCGGTCATAGAAGTTATGAGTGGATGCCACCATGTTGTCTTCCTGCTGGAGCTGTGGGCATTCATCAGTATAATGGCTATAATCAGCACAAATTCTACAAACTCTCTGTGGGACTAATTGTTGGCTTTGCTGTGGTGGAGAAGGTTGAGCTTGCTGAACTTGTTGTTGATTCAATTGCATTTGCTTCAGCAAGTTGGTCATTTCACAGATACTCTGAGCTAGAGCAGCAGTCTCTCTGCTAGAGGATACTTCTGCAACGGCTTTTGAATGGCCTTGTTTCTGCCTGTGGTTCCTAGTAGATTCAGCTAAGTCGCTAATCAATTGCCATGCCTCATCAGTGGTTTTGTACTTCTTCATAGACCCATTGCTAGCACTTTCCAATGTGGTCTTATCTTGGGGCCTCATACCCTGTGTGATATAGATGAGTAACACTATCTTGTCAATCCTGTGGTGGGGGCATGCTTTCAGAAGATTATTGAAGCGCTCCCAGTATTCAAAGAGAGTCTCGTTGTCATCTTGAACAATCGTGGAAATGTCTTTTCTCAGTTTATCAGTAACCTCAGATGGAAAGAATTTTTCCAAAAATTCTTTTCTGAGTGTATCCCAGTTGGATACATTCGCTAGGGGTTGAGTGTAGTACCACTCTGTTGCTTTTCCCTCAAGAGAAAACGGGAAAGCTTTCAGCAAAATTGATGTTTCATCTGCACCATCATGCCTGACAGTAGAACAGGCTGCCTGGAAATCTCTCAGGTGCTTGATAGGCTCTTGAGCAGGTAAGCCATGAAACTTGGGCATCAAATTGAGCAGTGCGGTCTTTATTTCAAAATCTATAGCCACCGCTGGGTGATGCGCTTGAAACAGTTGCATTGTAAAATCAGGGGCTCCTTCCTCCTGGATAGTAACTCTTCTGGCTGCCGCCATGTTACCTGTACGTAAATCAACCAAATCAGTAGAACGGGAGCTGGTTTCTTCCTCAAATGGGATTTCAAATCCGCCCTCAGAGAGGACTAACCGACGCCGAGCTCTCCTTATTCGTGAGATGGTTCTTTCAATCTCAGGATCGAATACTGGCAAGCTTGGATCAGGAAGTGAACGCGTCATCTAGCGAAAGAAACAAGCAGCTCATAGTAGAAAAATAAAATAAAATACAAATAAATAAATAAAAATCCAATTAATAACTTTAGCACTCTATTGCAACTCCCCGGCAACGGCGCCAAAAATTGATGTGGGCAGAAATTAGCGAATTAAAAATTGTTAAAATATATATGTTGCAAGTATAGTTCTTAACTCACCAGAAATCTGCCTATCAATTTAAAAAGGTGTCACAGAGAAAATTTAAATTAAAATACTGGGAGTATGAGTCCCAGGTTGTCTCCCAACGAGTTGCAGAAAAGTGTGCTATTTTATTAATCAGAGGTTTTCAAAAAAGTTTGAGTTGAGTAAACAGGAAATTAAATTGGTGAATTTGAATAATGTAAATAAAATCCTTGACTGGGATTTGATTAGTTGGAATCCCTATTATTGTTGGAATACTCTCAAGATTAATTGACAATTAAAGGTTGTCCTGTTTAGTTATCCTTTACTAGGTAAGGGAAAGTCAAACAAGTTGGAATGCTACGTCTGTTCACAAGTTGCAATCCACTTAATTAAAAGAGATTGGTGTTAGTGACTAGAAGGCAATCCAACCATAAACCCAATTACAATCTTTCTTTTAAGTTTCACAACTCAAGGGTTCCTTTCAATCAACTCCCCATCAAGTTAGGGAATGACTCACTCATTGTGAATATAAAATTCATAGCATATGAAAAGGAATTAAAGAAAGACATTGTAAATAAAAATTAAAATAGTCAATTAAAAATAAAAGTGATCCTTGTATTAAATTATCCTAAAAATATTCCAATGGTAAAATTAAACAAAGCAAAGAACATGGAAGAGTAAAGCCAAGTAAAGAAAACGAACTAGAATGACGAAGTCTTAATGAGGTAATAACTCTTCTCAGTGTTCCAATGCCAAAAAGTAAGAGAAAATTAAATCCTAAGAACTATGAATGTGTAGAGAGAAAACCTAGGGGAGGAGTAAAAACTAGATCTAAAACTAAAACTGTGTAGAATGAATGTTCTCCCTGATTTCTGCATATTCTCTGGCTCTAGTCTGCTTTTCTGGGCCAAAAACTGGGTCAAAATAGGGCCCAAAATCGCCCTCAGCGATTCTGCAGATTATGCAGATCGCGTATGTCACGCGATCGCGTCGCTCATTCGGACGCGTCATTTGGCGTTCTGCTTTGCTACGCGGTCGCGTCATCCATGCGGCCGCGTCACTGCGATTTGCTCTTCTCCGCGCGGTTGCGTCATCCATGCGGCCGCGTCGCTTCTCGCTGGTCATCTCCTCAATTCCTTGTGTTCCTTCCATTTTTGCAGGCTTCCTTTCCAATCTCCAACTCATTCATGCCCTATAAAGCCTGAAACACTTTAACACACAGATCACGGCATCGAATGGAATAAAGGAGAAATAAAATACATAATTAAAAGTCTCTAGGAAGTAAGTTTTCAATCATGTAATAACTTTAGGAAGGAAATATAAATGCATGCTAAATTAACGAATAAGTGGGTAAGGATCATGATAAAATCACACAATTAAACACAATATAAACCATAAAATAGTGGTTTATCAGTTTCTCAATTAATTTGGGAATTAGGTTTCTGATTCAATTTGAGAATTAGGGTTAGAAATTAGGATTTTATAAAAGAATAAAGGATAGCTATGAATTGATATTTTGATAAAATTGAAGGGTAGGATAATTTTAAAACCAAATATACTCTTAAAAATATTTAGGAACATTATTTATCAACATATTGCTAAGTTCAATCAATTATTTCTAATTTACATTATAAAATAAAAATATTAATCACGTTTTTTATAAAATATGGTTTAGCTCAATATTAGTTATTCAAATTAAATGATATAACTTTTCATTATTTTTCTATCTCCAAAACTTTAATTTCAATTTACAAAATAATTAATTATAATAAAATTGTACATAAATATTAATTGACTTAAACTTAAAGTATTTATAAATATCAATCTAATCATTTCTAATAAAATAATTTCTAGGAGTTCAAATTAATAACATAATTCATTCAAAATAGAATTTATTTAAATTAAATTATACAATTCTTCTTATTTTTCAATTATCAAAATTATAATTTTAATTATACCAAATATCTAATAAAGTTTATATAAAAATTCTAGTTAATTTAAACTTCAATTATTATGAAACTCCATTTAATTACCTTTTGTAAAATAATTTTCTTAAAATAAAATTATCAACAAATAAAATAAATCACAAATAACTAATTATTTGATTTTCAAAAACTAGGGTTGTTACACTTCAAGCTTAGGAGTAGATATTAAGTACTTAAAGCTTTTGGAGGTAGACTTAACAGGTTGGACTCTCATAATTATCAATATATAGTTTGTAGACAAGGATGGTGATATTAGTTCTTGTTATTTTACTTTCATGTCATTTATTCTCTTGCAAAAATATAAAATCAAAACCCCCTTGAATTTTCATACCTAATAATTGACCATTTCATTGCAATTCCTTGTGAGACGACTCGGAGTTCAAATACTCCAGTTAATTTTCATTTGGGGTTTGTTACATGTGACAACCAAATTTTTGATTGGGAGAATTGTTTGTTGGTGTAGAACTATACTTGCAACGAGAATTCATTTTGTGTGAAATTCTATACCGACACGACAATTTTCTTAAATCACCAGCCTCCAAACGTGTTCAATCGGTTCCAAAGAGGGTCGAAAAACTTTTTTTAAAATAAATATCTAAAAGTAGTTTTTATACTAGACTAGTAACCTAGGGTTACAGAAAATGAGTAACTAAGTGCAGATAGTGTAGAAATCCACTTCCGGTGCCCACTTGGGGTGTGCTTGGGCTGAGCATTGAAGCTTTTTCGTACATAGGCTATTCCTGGAGTTAAACGCCAGCTTTGGTGCCAGTTTGGGCATTTAACTCCAATTCTGGTGCTAGTTTGGGAGTTTTACGCCAAGATGTTTTAGGCTGACTTTGAACACCAGTTTAGGCCATCAAATCTCGAGCAAAATATGAAGTATTATATATTGCTGGAAAGACCAGGAAGTCTACGTTCCAACGCAGTTGAGAGGGCGCCAATTGGGCTTCTGTAGCTCCAGAAAATCCACTTCGAGTGCAGGGAGGTCAGAATCCAACAGCATCTGCAGTCCTTTTTCAGCGTCTGAATCAGATTTTTGCTCAGGTCCCTCAATTTCAGCCAGAAAATACTTGAAATCACAGAAAAATACACAAACTCATAGTAAAGTCCAGAAATGTGATTTTTGAATAAAAACTAATAAAAATATAGTAAAAAGTAACTAAAATATACTAAAAACTATATAAAAATACTGCCAAAAAGGGTATAAATTATCCGCTCATCACAACACCAAACTTAAATTGTTGCTTGTCCCCAAGCAACTAAAAACAAAATAGGATAAAAAGAAGAGAAAATACAATGAATTCCAAACTTATCAATGAAAATTAGTTTCAATTAAATGAGCGAGACTTGTAGCCTTTTTGCTTCTGAACAGTTTTGGCATCTCACTTTATCCTTTGAAGTTCAGAATGATTGGCATCCATAGGAACTCAGAATTCAGATAGTGTTATTGATTTTCTTAGTTCAGTATGTTGATTCTTGAACACAACTACTTTATGAGTCTTGATCGTGACCCTAAGCATTTTGTTTTCTAGTATTACCACCGGATACATAAATGCCACAGACACACAACTGGGTGAACCTTTTCAGATTGTGACCCAGCTTTGCTAAAGTCCCCAGTTAGAGGTGCCAAGAGCTCTTAAGCACACTCTTTTTTTTGGTTTGGACCACGACTTTAACTGCTCAGTCTCAAGCTCTTCACTTGACACCTTCACGCCACAAGTACATGGTTAGGGACAGCTTGGTCTAGCCGATTAGGCCAGGATTTTTTCCCTTTGGGCCCTCCTATCCATTAATGCTCAAAGCCTTAGATCTTTTTACCCTTGCCTTTTGGTTTAAAGGGCTACTGGCTTTTTCTGCTTGCTTTTTCTTTTTCTTTCTTTCTCTTTTTTTTCTTTTTTTTTGCCATTTTTTTCTTTTTTTCTGCAAGCTTTTCACTGCTTTTTCTTTCTTCAAGAATAAATTTTATAATTTTTCAGATTATCAATAACATTTCTCCTTTTTCATTATTCTTTCAAGAGCCAACAATTTTAACATTCATAAACAACAAATTCAAAAAAATGCATTGTTCAAGAATTCATTCAAAAAACAAAAAGTAGTGCCACCACATCAAAATAATTAAACTAATTTCAAGATAGAATTCGAAATCATGTATTTCTAGTTCTTTTGCAATTAAAAACATTTTTTCATTTAAGAAAGGTGAAGAATTCATAGGACATTCATAGCTTTAAGACATAGACACTAGAAACTAATGATCATGTAATAAAGACACAAACATAGATAAAACATAAAGCCTAATTTTTGAAATACATAAAAATAAGAACAAGAAAATTAAAGAACGGGTCCACCTTAGTGATGGCGGCTAGTTCTTCCTCTTGAAGATCTTATGGAGTGCTTGAGCTCCTCTATGTCTTTTCCTTGCCTTTGTTTCTCCTCCCTCATGGCTCTTTGGTCTTCTCTAATTTCATGGAGGAGGATGGAATGCTCTTGGTGCTCCATCCTTAGTTGCCCCATGTTGGAACTCAATTCTCCAATGGAGGTGTTGATTTTCTCCCAATAGTTTTGTGGAGGAAAATGCATCCCTTGAGGCATCTCAGGGATTTCTAGATGAGGAACTTCCTCATGCTCTTGTTGAGGTCCTGAGTGGGCTCTCTTGTTTGCTCCATCCTTTTCTTAGTGATGGGCTTGTCTCCTTCAATGAGGACGTCTCCCTCTATGGCAATTCCAACTGAATTACATAGGGTACAGATGAGATGAGGGAAGACTAATCTTGCCAAAGTAGAGGACTTGTCTGCCACCTTGTAGAGTTCTAGGGATATGATCTCATGAACTTCTACTTCCTCTCTATTCATGATGCTATGGATCATGATAGCCCGGTCTATTGTAACTTCAGACCGGTTGCTAGTAGGAATGACAGAGCGTTGGATGAACTCCAACCATCCCCTAGCCACGGGTTTGAGGTCAAGCCTTCTTAGTTGAACTGGCTTGCCTCTTGAGTCTCTCTTCCATTGAGCACCTTCCACACAAATGTCCCTAAGGACTTGGTCCAACCTTTGATCAAAGTTGACCCTTCTAATGAAAGGGTGAGGGTCTCCTTGCATCATTGACAAGTTGAATGCTAACTTCACATTTTCTGGACTGAAATCCAAGTAATTCCCCCGAACCATTGTGTGCCAATTCTTTGGGTTCGGATTCATACTTTGATCATGGTTCTTAGTGATCCATGTATTAGCATAGAACTCTTAAACGATTAATATTCTGACTTGTTGAATGGGGGTTGGTGAGAGTTTTCCAACCTCTTCTTTGAATCTCATGTCGGATCTCCAGATATTCACTCCTTTTGAGCTTGAAGGGGACCTCGGGGATCACCTTTTTCTTGGCCACAACTTCATAGAAGTGGTCTTGATAGACCTTTGAGATGAATCTTTCCATCTTCCATGACTCTGATGTGGAAGCAATTGCCTTCCCTTTCCTCTTTCTAGAGGTTTCTCCGGTCTTAGGTGCCATTGATGATTATGAAAAAAAAAAAGCTTAGCTTTTCCCACACCAAACTTAGAAGGTTTGCTTGTCCTTGAGCAAAAGGGGAAAGAAAGGAGTAGAAGAAGAAGAAATAGAGGAGATGGAGGGTAGTGAAGGTTTCGGCCAAGGGGGGTAGTAGTGTGTATGATGTGTGAAATGAAAGGTAGTGAGGAGCGGTATTTATAGGGTAGGGGAGAGAGGGAATCTGTGTGAGAATGGGTGGGTTTGGGAGGGAAATGGTTTGAATTTGAATGGTGAGGTAGGTGGGGTTTATGATGGATAGATGTGAGTGGTGAAGAGATTATGGAGAAGAGTGTAAGATTTGATAGGTGAGGGGTATTTGGGGAAGAGTTATTAATGAGATTGGTCAAGGGTATTTGGGGAAGAGTGTTATGGAAAGGTGTGAAGAGGAGAGAAGAAGAGGTGGGGTAGGTGGGGATCCTGTGGGGTCCACAGATCCTGAGGTGTCAAGGAATTCTACTTCCTACACCATTCTAGCGTTCAAACGCCCATTCTATGCCAATTCTGGCATTTAACGCCAGCTCTGCTACCTTTCCTGGCGTTAAACGCCAGTCTGCTGCCTATTTCTGGCGTTAAAGGCCAGCCATATGCCCATTTCTGGCGTTTAACACCAGCTAGATGCCAGACAGCCCTTTCTAGCGTTAAACGCCCAGAGTGCTGCCCATTCTGGCGTTTAACGCCCAGAATGCTACCAGGCTTGGCGTTAAATGCCCATTCTGCTATCCTTACTGGCGTTTAAACGCCAGTAAGCCTGTCCTCCAGGGTGTGCTATTTTTTATGCTGTTTTTCATTCTGTTTTTGATTTTTCAGTTGTTTTTATGACTTCACATGATCATCAACCTAAAGAAAACATAAAATAGCAAAGGAATATAAATAAATATAATTAAATAATATTGGGTTGCTGGTGCACGAAGTTGTGATCATCAACAATGGCGCCAAAGGACTTGGAGCTCTTAAACATGAATCACACTTTGTCACAATTCTGCACAACTAACCAGCAAGTGCACTAGGTCGTCCAAGTAATAAACCTTACGTGAGTAAAGGTCGATCCCATGGAGACTGTCGGCTTGAAGCAAGCTATGGTCATCTTGTAAATCTCAGTCAGGCGGATTCAAATGGTTATGGAGTTTAAGCTGATGAAAATAAACATAAAGTAAAGATAGAGATACTTATGTAAATCATTGGTGGATTTCAGATAAGCGTATGAAGATGCTTTGTTCCCCTTGAACCTCTGCTTTCCTATTGCCTTCTTCCAATCATTCATACTCCTTTCCATGGTAAGGTTTATGTCTGGCATCACTGTTGTCAATGGCTACTTCCCGTCCTCTCAGTGAAAATGGTCCTGATGCTCTGTCACAACATCGGCTAATCAGCTGTCGGTTCTCGATCATGTCGGAATAGGATCCATTGATCCTTTTGCGTCTGTTACACGCCCCACAATTGCGAGTTTGAAGCTCGTCACAGTCATCCCTTCCCATATCCTATTTAGAATACCACAGACAAGGTTTAGACGTTCCGGATCTCAGGAATGGCCGCCAATAATTCTAGTCTATACCACGAAGGTTCCAATCTTAGATTAGAAACCCAAGAGATATGCATTCAAGCCATTGCTAGTAGAACAGAGGTGGTTGTCAGGCACATGTTCATAGGTGAGAATGATGATGAGTGTCACAGATCATCACATTCATCAAGTTGAAGAACGAATGAATATCTTGGAGAAGAAATAGACTTGAGTTGAATAGAAAAACAATATTACTTTGTATTAATTCATGAAGAACAGCAGAGCTCCACACCTTAATCTATGGTGTGTAGAAATTCCACTGTTGAAAATACATAAGAACAAGGTCTAGGCATGGCCGAATGGCCAGCCTCCAAATGTGTCTAAGATAGCATAAGACTTATCAAAGATGAAAATACAATAGTATAAGGTCCTATTTATAGAGAACTAGTAGCCTAGGGTTTACAGAAATCAGTAATTAATGCAGAAATCTTCTTCCGGACTCACTTGGTGTGTGCTTAGGCTGAGCATGGAAGCTTCCATGTGTAGAGGCTTTTCTTGGAGTTAAACGCCAGCTTTTGTGCCAGTTTGGGCGTTTAACTCCAGCTTTTGTGCCAGTTTTGGAGTTAAACGCCAAAATTCTTGAGCTGACTTAGTATGCCTGTTTGGGACATCAAATCTCGAGCAAAGTATGGACTATTATATATTAATGGAAATCCCAGGATGTCTACTTTCCAACGCAATTGAGAGCGCGCCAATTGGGCTTCTGTAGCTCCAGAAAATCCACTTTGAGTGCAGGGAGGTCAGAATCCAACAGCACCTGCAGTCCTTTTTCAGCCTCTGAATCAGATTTTTGCTCAGGTCCCTCAATTTCAGCCAGAAAATACCTGAAATCACAGAAAAACACACAAACTCATAGTAAAGTCCAAAAGAGTGATTTTTATTTAAAAACTAATAAAAACTAATTAAAATATACTAAAAACATACTAAAAACAATGCCAAAAAGCGTATAAATTATCCGCTCATCACAACACCAAACTTAAAGTGTTGCTTGTCCCCAAGCAACTAAAAATCAAATAGGATAAAAAGAAGAGAATATACAATGAATTCCCCAAATAAGAACATACCTCCCTGTAGTTCCTTGAGAAGACGACCCGAGGTTTGAATACTTCGGTTAACAATTTAAAAAGGGGTTTGTTACTTGTGACAACCAAAACTTTTGTAAGAAAGGTTGATTTCTTGGTTTAGTAACTATACTTACAATGAGAGTTTCTATAACCTCTAAACCATCAATCTTCAGTTCTTCAAAATGGCGCCATTGCCGGGGAACTGCTAACGTGTGCCTTATTATTAGTTATTGTAAATATTTCTTGGTACGCGGAATCGTGATTACACTTTAAGTATGTAAAATTCATCGCTCTTTCTTTCCCTGGTAATGGCGCCAAAAACATGATGCCAAGACCACGGTTCACAACTCCGTGTAACTGACCAGCAAGTGCACTGGGTCGTCCAAGTAATACCTTACGTGAGTAAGGGTCGAATCCCACGGAGATTGTTGGTATGAAGCAAGCTATGGTCACCTTGCAAATCTCAGTTAGGCAGATATAAATTGATAATGGTGTTTTCGAATAATAATTAATAGAATAGGGATAGAGGTACTTATGTAAATCATTGGTAGGAATTTCAGATAAGCGAATGGAGATGCTTTTCGTTCCTCTGAACCTCTGCTTTCCTGCTATCTTCATCCAATCAGTCTTACTCCTTTCCATGGCTGGCTTTATGCAAGGGCATCAC
>NC_029786.2:60278333-60287358 GCF_000816755.2 Arachis ipaensis
TTTCCATGGCTGGCTTTATGTGATACATCACCATTGTCAATGGCTACTTTCGGTCTTCTCTCGGGAAAATGATCCAAATGCCCTGTCACGGCATGGCTAATTGTCTGGAGGCATCACCCTTGTCAATGGTTTCATCTTATCCTCTCAGTGAAAATGATCAACACACCCTGTCATGGCACGGCTATTCATTTGTCGGTTCTCGATCATGCTGGAATAGGATTTACTATCCTTTTGCGTCTGTCACTAACGCCCCGCAATCGCGAGTTTGGAGCTCGTCACAGTCATTCATTCATTGAATCCTACTCCGAATACCACAGACAAGGTTTAGACTTTCCGGATTCTCTTGAATGCCGCCATCATTCTAGCTTACGCCACGAAGATTCTGATTAAGAGATCTAAGAGATACTCATTCAATTCTAATGTAGAACGGAAGTGGTTGTCAGGCACGCGTTCATAGGGAATGATGATGATTGTCACGTTCATCACATTCAGGTTGAAGTACGAATGAATATCTTAGAAGCGAAATAAGATGAATTGAATAGAAAACAGTAGTACTTTGCATTAATCTTTGAGGAACAGTAGAGCTCCACACCTTAATCTATGGAGTGTAGAAACTCTACCGTTGAAAATACATAAGTGAAAGGTCCAGGCATGGCCGAGATAGCCAGCCCCTCTGATCTAAGAACCATGCGTCCAAAGATGGTCAAAAAGACTAGTAAAAGGTCCTATTTATAATAAACTAGTCACTAGGGTTTACATGAGTAAGTAATTGATGCATAAATTCACTTCCGGGGCCCACTTGGTGTGTGCTTGGGCTGAGCTTTAACTTTCCACGTGCAGAGGCCATTTGTGGAGTTGAACGCCAGGTTTTGATCCATTTCTGGCGTTCAACTCTGGTTTTGGATCCTTTTCTAGCGCTGGACGCCAGAATTGGGCAGAGAGCTGGCGTTGAACGCCAGTTTGCGTCATCTATTCTTGGCCAAAGAATAGACTATTATATATTGCTGGAAAGCCCTGGATGTCTACTTTCCAATGCAATTGGTAGCGCGCCATTTCAACTTCTTTAGCTCCAGAAAATCCACTTTGAGTGTAGGGAGGTCAGAATCCAACAGCATCAGCAGTCCTTCTTCAACCTCTGAATCTGATTTCTGCTCAAGTCCCTCAATTTCAGCCAGAAAATACCTGAAATCACAGAAAAACACATAAACTCATAGTAAAGTCCAGAAAAGTGAATTTAACATAAAAACTAATGAAAACATCCCTAAAAGTAACTAGATCCTACTAAAAACATACTAAAAACAATGTCAAAAAGCGTATAAATTATCCGCTCATCACAACACCAAACTTAAACTGTTGCTTGTCCCCAAGCAACTGAAAATCAAATAGGATAAAAAGAAGAGAATATACTATAAATTCCAAACTATCAATGAAACATAGCTCCAATCAGATGAGCGGGACTTGTAGCTTTTTGCCTCTTGATTTTACCACACCAAACTTAGAATGTTACTCGCCCTCGAGCAAAAGAAGAAAGAATAGAAGAAGAAGAAGAAGATATGGAGGAGATGGATAGGAGTGTGTATTCGGCCATATGGGTGGGATTGGGTGGGAGAGAGATGTTGAATTTTGAAGGTAGTGGGTGTATGGATGTGAGTGGTAAATGGAAAACAGAAGGGATGATCATGAATGGAAAGAGAGATGATGAGGTAGGTGGGGATCCTGTGGGGTCCACAGATCCTGAGATGATCCTGTGGGATCCACAGATCCTTAGGTGTCAAGGCATTTACATCTCTGCACCAATTTAGGCATGTAAAATGCCCTTGCACACAACTCTGGGCGTTCAGCGCCAGGTTGGTGCCCATTTTGGGTGTTCAACGCCCATTTGCTGCCATTTCTGGCGTTGAACGCCAGAACCATGCTTGTTCTGGGCGTTTGAACGCCAGACAGATGCTCCTCCAGGGTGTGATTTTTCTTCTGCTGTTTTTGATTCCGTTTTTGATTTTTTTTTGTTTGTTTTGTAACTCCACATGATCATGAACCTATAAAGACATATAACTAAGAAAAATATAGTTAGATAAATAAAAATTGGGTTGCTCCCAACAAGCGCTTCTTTAATGTCAATAGCTTGACAGTGGGCTCTCATGGAGCCTCACGGATGTTCAGAGCATTGTTGAGACTCTCCAACACCAAACTTAGAGTTTGACTGTGGGGGCTTTGTTTGACTCTGCTTTGAGAGAAGCTTCTTCTGCTTCCTCTCTATGGATGCAGAGAGATATCCTTGAGTTGTAAACACAAGGTTGTCCTCATTCAATTGAAGGATCAATTCTCCTCTGTCCACATCAATCACAGCTCTTGCTGTGGACAGGAAAGGTCTTCCTAGGATGATGGATTCATCCTCTTCCTTTCCAGTATCCAAGACTATGAAATCAGCAGGGGTGTAAAGGCCTTCAACCTTTACTAACACGTCCTCTACTTGTCCATAAGCCTGTTTTCTTGAATGCAACCTTGTCAATGAGTTCTTGAGCTTCTGCAGGTGTTTTCTTTAGGTGAATGGATCCACCTGCAGAAGTATCCAATGACATCTTTGATAACTCAGATAAACCATCATAGAATATATCCAGGATGGTCCATTCTCAAAGCATGTCAGAAGGACACTTTGTGGTCAGTCCTTTGTATCTCTCCCAAGCTTCATAGAGGGATACACCTTCTTTCTGTCTGAAGGTTTGAACATCCACTCTAAGCTTGCTCAACTTTTGAGGAGGAAAGTACTTGGCTAAGAAAGCCGTGACCAGCTTATCCCAAGAGTTCAGGCTATCCTTGGGTTGAGAATCCAACCACACTCTAGCTCTGTCTCTTACAGCAAAAGGGAAAAGTATGAGCCTGTAGACTTCAGGATCTACTCCATTAGTCTTAACAGTATCACATATCTGCAAGAATCCAGTTAAGAACTGAAAAGGATCTTCAGATGGAAGTCCATGAAACTTGCAGTTCTGCTGCATCAGAGAAACTAATTGAAGTTTCAACTCAAAGTTGTTTGCTCCAATGGCAGGAATGGAGATGCTTCTTCCATGTAAATTGGAATTAGGTGCAGTAAAGTCACCAAGCATCCTCCTTGCATTGTTGTTGGGTTCGGCTGCCATCTTCTTTACTTGTTCGAAATTTTCAATCAAGTTGTCTCTGGATTGTTGTAATTTAGCTTCTCTTAATTTTCTCTTCAGAGTCCTTTCAGGTTCTGGATCAGCTTCAACAAGAATGCCTTTTTCTCTATCCCTGCTCATAAGAAAGAGGAGAGAAAAAGAAAAGAAGAGGAATCCTCTTGTCACAGTATAGGGATCCCTTTGTGAGTGGAAGAAAAGAGGGAGATAAAGAATATAATGTAATGGAAGAAACACAACTGTGAGGAGGGTAGAGATGTGAGATGAGATGTTAGTAGATGAATAAATAAATAGAAGGAGATGAGAGAGAAGGAATTTTCGAAAATAATTTTTGAAAAAGAGTTAGTGATTTTTGAAAATAGTTTTTGAAAAAATGTTAGTAATTTTCGAAAATTAAGAGAAAAAAATTGAAATAATTAATAAATTAAAAAAGAAATTTTGAAAAAGGGGGAAGATATTTTCGAAAATGAGAGAGAGAGAGTTAGTTAGGTGGTTTTGAAAAAGTTAGGAAACAAACAAAAAGTTAGTTAGTTGGTTGGAACAATTTTGAAAAGGTAAGAAGTTAGGAAGTTAGAAAAGATATTTTGAAGATTTTGAAAGAGATTAGATTTTCAAATTGAAAATTTGATTTGACTCATAAGAAACAACTTGATTTTAAAAATTTTTGAAAAAGTCAACTCAAATTTTTGAATTTGATGAGAGAAAAGAGGGAAAGATATTTTTTTGATTTTTGAATTTTTATTATGAGAGAGAAAAACATGAAAATTATGTAATGCATGAAATTTTTAGATCAAAACAATGAATGCAATCAAGAATGCTATGAATGTCAAGATGAACACCAAGAACATATTTTTGAAAAATTTTTAATGTAAAGAAAACATGCAATACACCAAACTTAGAATTCTTTAATGCTTAGGCACTAAGAATTCAAGAATGCATATGAAAAACACTAAACAACACAAAACAAAAAATCATCAAGATCAAACAAGAAGACTTACCAAGAACAACTTGAAGATCATGAAGAACACTATGAATGCATGAAATTTTCGAAAAATGCAAGATGCATATGCAATTGACACCAAACTTATAACATGACACATGACTCAAACAAGAAACACAAAAAATATTTTTGATTTTTATGATTTTCTAATTTTTTTGGATTTTTTTTTTTCAAAAATTATTTGAAAAACAAAAATAAGGATTTCAAAATCTTTAATGTGAATTCCAGGAATCTTTGTGCTTTAAAGCTCCAATCAAAGGGTCAGGCATGGCTTAATAGCCAGCCAAGCTTTAGTATGTAACTCAGACATGACACGCCCAACATACTCATTCCAAAGGAATTAGACATGGCTTTACAGCCAGCCAGGCTTCAACATGCTTCATGAAACACTAGAATTCATTCTTAAAAATTCTGAAGACAAATAGATTTTTGAAAACATTTTTATTTAAATTTTTTTTTCGAAAACAGATGAGAAAATTTTGAAATATTTTTGAAAAATTTTTGAAAAGAAAACAAAAAGAAAATTACCTAATCTGAGCAACAAGATGAACCGTCAGTTGTCCAAACTCGAACAATCCCTGGCAACGGCGCCATAAACTTGGTACGCGGAATCGTGATTACACTTTAAGTATGTAAAATTCATCGCTCTTTCTTTCCCTGGTAATGGCGCCAAAAATGGCCAGCCCCTCTGATCGAAGAACCATGCATCCAAAGATGGTCAAAAAGACTAGTAAAATGTCCTATTTATAATAAACTAGTCACTAGGGTCTACATGAGTAAGTAATTGATGCATAAATTCACTTCCGGGGCCCACTTGGTGTGTGCTTGGGCTGAGCTTTAACTTTCCACGTGCAGAGGCCATTTGTGGAGTTGAACGCCAGGTTTTGATCCATTTCTGGCGTTCAACTCTGGTTTTGGATCCTTTTCTGGCGCTGGACGCCAGAATTGGACAGAGAGCTGGCGTTGAACGCCAGTTTGCGTCGTCTATTCTTGGCCAAAGTATGGACTATTATATATTGCTGGAAAGCCCTGGATGTCTACTTTCCAATGCAATTGGAAGCGCGCTATTTCGAGTTCTGTAGCTCCAGAAAATTCTCTTTGAGTGCAGGGAGGTCAGAATCCAACAGCATCAGCAGTCCTTCTTCAACCTCTAAATCTGATTTCTGCTCAAGTCCCTCAATTTCAGCCAGAAAATAGATATCATGGACAATGACCATTCTACAATGCATACCCAGCTAATAGATATGGTAGACAACTTTGTAACTACCAACAAGCCCCACTTCGTGCCTATAGACCATCCTCTCAACATAACCTCGAACCACCACACTCACAAGCTTCTCTTCACCATTCGCCACCACATGATCCCTATTTACCCCAGTTCCAATCCAATCACTCCCAAGCACCACCACTTTTCTATGTATCATGTCCAAATCCATCACCCAGAGAATCAGAGGTTCGCCTTAAGGAAACAGTAAATAAGCTTCAAACAACCATTCGACAACTGGAGCAAGCAATAATTCAATTAGCTTCTAGACGTTCGAATATTCAAGGACCAACCACAGCCCCATGTGGACAATCTGATGAAAAGCGTAGCATGAAGGAGATACTAGAAACTCCAGTGGACAAGACAGAGAGTGAATTCGTACTAGAACAAATAGAAGAAGCTGTCATTGTACAAGAAGAAGAGTTGGTTGAAGATCTAGGAGACGCTGAACCTCCATGGGAATCTAGAGCTGAGGAGAACTCCGTCAAGGACGTTACAGTTGATGCTAAGGAGGATAGTTTACAATCCCCAAGGCAAGTCGTTTATGAAGAACTAGACGGAATAACCCAGGACACAAATTCCCTTGATGATGATAGTCACAAGTCAAGTTCTCTTAGTAATGGACTTGCATCCGCAAGTGAATCCTCTGAGATCGAAGAATCTTCCCCAGATGAATACGAAGATGATGCAGAGGTACACTTCTCTCAACCTCCAATCTATGACTCGAGTGATGAGGAAGACATAGAAGACTTTGACCAGGGTGATGATGCATTTGAAGATCCTTACAAAAAAGTGGAGGAATTCACAGAAGATTACCAGGGAGCAGAACTTACAGAACCACTGGAAACACCTATCCCAAGGCCATTACCACCTAATACAAGCTTCAAGTGGGTACAATCCTTAACCTTTAACTTTACTTTTTCACTCGAATATGGTTTGCTTGAAACAGATGGCCAGCTTAGAGCTCTCTGCGGCTTTAAGAGTAAGCGGGAAATGGCACGTGCTCAGAGCTGGTGCACAAGGTTCAATAAGGTTCCGCGCTTCAACTTGAAGTGCACGGATTGGTATCATGTTCAATCGAATGGATCTCGGAAAATGTTTGGTCACCATGGTGAGAATTTACTTTTTAAACCACCCGGATGGAAACATGTAGATCAAGACGGAGGCGGATTTAAAAACAAGACTTGTGATCCTGGAATCCATTCTGACATTCGTCATTCCGGGAGCCTGAAAATCTGTTTAAAGCTGCTCAGAAGCTTTACATACCTAGTTTGGGACCCCGGAGGCTATTAGCATTCCAAGCACTGGTGGAGATTTCTAGATGAATTTAAACACAAGCCACCATAACACGAAGCTCTTCCAATGTCCAACTTAAGGACTTTAACTAAAAGTGCTAGGCGGGAGACAACCCACCATGGTATGATCGTTCCTTTCGTACTTTCAATTTTATTTACTCTTGTTTATTTTTGAGTTTTATTTTATTTCATTATTAAACCTGGAATCATGCATAGCATTCACATTAAGCATTGCATTCTGTACAAAAAAAAGGTGCGCGACGCGACCGCATCATCCATGCGATCGCGTCAAATGGCGAAATACACTTCCCACGCGACCACGTCATCCACGCGGCCGCGTGACCTGGAGATCGGCGTAAATATCCAACGTCCAGAAAGTTAGGCTGGAATCGTGCGGCCATTGTGCGTCTAGCACAAAATGACCCACGCGATCGCGTGCCTGACGCGATCACGTCACATGCACACAATCAATCCCACACGACCGCGTGAGCGACGCGATCGCGTCGCATGGATTGCACAAATCCCAAAAGGAGACAGAGAGTTGGTGTTACACCCTAACTACCAAAGCTCACGCTTCCGGCTGCGCAACTCTGATAGCTCGGACATTATGACGACACTTATACTATTTAATACTAAAATATGAGCCTGTTTAAAACTTTAAACCGCAATACCGCTCCCAAAATTACTTTCGTTCGATAACGTACATCCATAGATACCATACAACATACAAAAACTCATAAAAAGTACATTCATATATATATATATATATATATATATATATATATATACATAGATATAAATAATATCACAAGCATTATCTAATACAATTCCTACCCCTCTTACAAAATAAATCGAGATAAAGGCGAGGGTACAAAAATAATAATCTGAAGCAATACAGAACATCTCAACAACAAATAAATAAACTCTTCGTGACTTCAGCGCCCATATCCTGAAAGGGAAAAAATGTAGGGGGTGAGAACATCATCCTCAAAAGGGTTCTCAGTAGAGGGTTTTTGGGAATTACTGTAATAGGATACATGAAGATAAACCGTACCAGTGATTAATAACCGTCTTATGCCTCTTTTCAAAAACAACGGTTTACACTAAAAGTAAAGTCGGAAATCTTTTCTGAAAGAGGAACCGTTCAATTTTCAAAACATCAAAAGCCTTTCAAAATGGTTTATCTATGCTGAACCAAAATAGCCTTTCATATTTTATTTCAAACCAGAAACACAAAACCGAGACTAACCGTCAGTCCATCTCAATCCAACCACGGCCCTAGGCCCAATCAATCCAACCATCAACCAAATCATCACAATCCAACAGAGTCCTAGTTGCAAACACAGATAGGGAGTTCAAGCACAAACAAATAGTTACAGCAAGTAAAACATTTAGCAGTTAATCACATAGGCAAACCAAGTACAAGATGCACACCCAAACAATGTCACATAGATGCATATGATGCATGCCTGTCCCTAGTGGCTGATGATATCATCTGTCGGTTATATAGCCAACCCGACACGTCCTAGTAGCTAACCATGGACAGAAACACCCATCGCGGAGCAAGTAGGTTTGAGCTACAACCCCATTGCTACTACCCGCTCAACCCAGAGCCAGTGGAATAACCACTACTGCGGCTACAACCCAGGCGGGTGTTTAAAAGCTCAACCTGGAGCGAGTGGAATCACCACTACTACCGCTACTACCCAGGCGTCACAGTCTCTGACCTAGAGCAAGTGGGACGAACCACAACCCTTGCTACTACCCAGGTATCTCAAGCATATATTCATTCAGTCCCAGCCATGGATCAACATCCATCTCAGCCATCCGGCTTAAATTCAAAATTCATAGTTAGCCATACGACCCATAATTCATTCGGCAATCAACCATAAATCAATATTATATATAGCCATTCTGGCTCACGGTTCAATCCAAAACCAGCCAATATTCGTAATCATACACAGCCATTCCGGCCCATAACAAAACAGCACTTCCACCATTCAACATCATCAAATTCATAAAACTGGCATTTAAACCATAAATCACTTTTCTCAAGCCAATTCACTTTGAAATCAAATTTTAACTCTTTTCAGCCTTGGCTTTCAAGATCTCATTTCTCAAATCATCTCAGGCTCATAAGTCAAATTTACTCAAGGTGAGTTCCCTTTTTAAAACAAAGCCACTCTCAGCATTCTCTTTCCAAAACTTCCAAAACCATGGCAAGTTAAGGATTTATTTCAAAGTATTCAAAACCACCAATCCAACAATGGGATTTTATAACAAAAGCTTCTCGGCAGAGTCCCAAGTCTTTAGG
>NC_029786.2:60288239-60306324 GCF_000816755.2 Arachis ipaensis
AAAAGCTTCTCGGCAGAGTCCCAAGTCTTTAGGGAAGGTCAACCTATATCAATTCCTTAAAATTCATTGAAACTCTTAAAATCATGGATTCTCGGTTCAAGTAAATAAAACTGAATTTATTATGAAACCGGCCATACAAAATCACAAGTTCCAATCGGTCCAAAAATCAACTCATTTGAAAAGGAACCGGTTCATTTGAATCAAACCACTTTCAGGTTTCTTTTTGGAACCCATTTTTCTAACTCTTCCAAAAATGCCTCAAACTTAGTTACTCAATCAAAAGTCTAGATTCCTTTGAAATCACGAAAAGCTCCTTTTTATATTAAAATCAATATTAGAGCATCATTCTTTACTTCAGTGATTCAAACGGTAAAAATAGTTCATTTCTAAATAAGTCGAACTCAAGGCATAAAGTTCACTAAATAAATTAAGCTTGAAAACATAAATATTCTTTTGATAAATCAAATAATACAACTTCTCGAATCCAACCCCTTTTAAATAACTTTTCAACCAAGACTAGGATTTTGTAGAAATTTCGACAGCACCTCCCCTAAAACTTGGACTTTTGCCACCCGGTTCGGGTCCCAACTAAACCGTTTCTCATTCCTTCTCAACATCTCAAAACCAGAAATCAAATCAAAAAGCAAGCTAAATCCAACAGTCGCCTCAGTGGCATATCTCAAAGAAACTATTTCAAAATCAACTCAATATCAACCGATTTAACTCGTTTCCAAAACTTTAAAGAAACGGCTCAATAACAAATCATTTGTCCAATACCAAGTCATTTAAAGTAAACCAGGCTGAATTCAAAAGTGCATTCGACTTTTCACATCATCAAAATAATTAACTCAATTCAAATCAATTCTCAACGGATTAAACTCAGATATCAAAGCTTTAAAAGAATCAACTCCAAAAGCATTTCATTTTACAAATCCACACAACAATCCATTCATCAAAACCAAATAATAATTACATTCATCCAGGACAATCAACATCACATAAGGCTTATACAATCACCAAATACATTGTCTCATATCAGTATCTATATGTAATAATTCCAATAATAAACTATAGTTTTTAGAAAATGCCCCTACCTCAAAACGCAATTCCATAACCCAAACGCATCACAGGAACCTCCTATCTTAAATCGAGATCATCAACAACCGCAACCTTGGCTCCAAGCCACTCCCGCGGTAACAACAGCAACACTAATCACGACACATAACAATAGAAACTCAATCTCATAGCAATTGATGCCACAAAACCTTAGTGTATGATGACAGAATAGTAACTAGAGAGCTTTCAAATCGAAAATGCTTACCGAACGAAGAAGGAGCGACTGAACTGGAACAGTGGCGGTCTATGAATCGGTTCAGCGGCAGCCCGGCAGCCACCTCAAGCGGCAGCAGAGACGAATTCTGACCACGACAACCGCGACTACACAACGTCATAGCCATAAAAACACACGAACAGGAAGAATGAGAACCGACTGCAAGGACCCTTATCGGCGGTGGTTTCAGCGGCCAAGGCAATTTTCTCCGACGGCCATACGGTGGACTACAATCACAGCGGCAGCGAGGTTTTTTCGGCGGTCAGAACTCTGGTGACACAACAGCAGGGATGTTTTCTGGCGACAGAGGCTTACCGGCGCAGCTCAACACAGGGCCAGATAGAGCGATGGCAGCCTCCAGCAACTCCGGTGAGCCCCCTCAACGACAAGAATGACTGGAGCCTCGGCGGCACTGACGACGGCAGTAACGGCGGAGATAGCTCCGCGCAGTGGGTTGCGTTCCTGCACGTGCCACTGGCCCGCATCTCCCACCATCAACATCGCGCGACCTCTCTCTCTTCTCTACAACGGGAAAGGCAGCGACAGCCCGGCTCCTCGCGCGTCGGTCTGGCATGGTGACAACGCGATAGAGTCTCCTTCTTCCTCTACCTGGTTTGCGACACCAATAGCGGAACGGACTTGACAGAAATTACAACGGCGAGGCTGATCGCAGATGGCGCGACGGCGGCGATGGTGTGAAGGACGGCACAGGCAGGATGCAACGGGTGGCTGTGGAACGCAGCTCGTTGTCAGGTGCGGTGAGGACGTTTGGCGGCGCGGTGATCCCCCTTCCCCCTCTACGCCGGCGAACCCTTCTTTCTCCTCCCTCAAATTTCATTTTTCTGCTTCTGTTTCTTCCCGTTTCATGGAAAGAGAGGAAGGAAGCTGTGTGTGTGTGTGTTGTGGCTGCTAGGGCATGGGGGAGCAACGGGTTACCAAGTAGGGCTTTAGGGTTTCATTCATTTTTTTTAAAAATTAGGGTTAAGGGCATTTTGGTAATTTCACAAAAAATAGGGATAATATAGTAATTAGAAATAAATTCTAATCCAACAATAATAATGTATAAAAATACTATTTGCTTATCAACTTCACACTTTATTTTCAATATAATGCCCAAATCTAAAAATTAGAAATAATATAATTAATTTCTCTATTTTTCCAAAATAGCAATAGTAATATTTAAAATATTACTTATCTAATCCAAATCATATAAAATCCTTATTATTTCATAACTAACAACTTTATAATTCAAATATAGAAAATAATCCAATTATTATAAAATTGGATAATAATCATAACTCATCTCAAATTCAAAAAACAAAACTTGCCTTAATTATCTTTAATAAAATAATTTCTGAAATTAAGGAGATAAATAACTATATGATTTGAGACTTGATCATAAAAAGACTTTTCAAAGGTTCTGGGTCTTACATTCTACCCACCTTATAAAAATTTTCGCCCTCAAAAATTGTTAGAAAACGAAAGAAATTTCATATGAGTTCACCCTTGAATACATTTAAGGAAGAAGCAAAAATATCTCAAAATATAAATATATATACGGTTTTCAAATACTTGGGTGGTCGTATGCATAAGGATACATAGGTAGGAATATGGTTGCAAAGCAAACATTACAAGATAGGCTCAAGTGCAAAAGATGTCATGGTTCAAGCATGTGGTAGTAAAGCAAGGCATTGAAGGTTATAAAACAGGATGAGGTTACAACGACGTGCTCAACATCCGCACACTAATCTCATCTCAACCTCAAAGCTTCAACTCTCCAACTCTATCAAGCACTTTACAACCTCATAGCTGATCATGAGCCTAACACCCGCAAGCTCATTTGCAAGAGACAAAACACCCACAACTCATCATAACGTTACACACCTACTGCTTCACCTTCCATATATACATATCACGTCTTAAAGAACTAACGCATCGCGTTACTACGTCTACAAGTCACACGTGATATCAAAACAATTCTCGAGTCTACTCAGAAGGACACAAGATTTAGGAAGAAGAATCAAATGTCAGGGATAGTACTCATAGATCTGAGAGAATGTATCCAATTCCAAATAAACAAGGATGCTCAAGCAATAAAGTTTGCTAGACACAATTCAATTGACAACTTCAAAGATAACGCTTGGATTAAGGAAATTCAATAGGATCAATAAGAAAACCAGCGCATCAGTTTGAAACAAACTCAAGCTGAGTCGAGGAAGCATGAGGTTTACAGAAGAGAATATTTCAAACCCAAACAAAGCTCACAGAACTCAAGAGCATGATTAAAAATACTTCCGAATACATTGTTCATAAAAGAATCGAAAATTTGCAGAAAAATCACTTCGCAGTTTAGAAGAAAGTCAAGTAATAAACATTCTTCAAGAGAGAAACAAAAGCATAAATGTGGCTTTGCTGTAATACAACTTCATGTTGAAACAGATCATGTAGAATTTTAAAAACAACTGTACACAGATTTAGCTGAGAGCAAAAATATTTTCTCAACTATTTTAGAAAGATAGTTAGGTGCACAATCTTAACCAAAAGTAGTTCAGAAGACTCGGAAGAAAAATCAAATGCTTGTTCAAAAATTATCAAAGTCCATATTCAAACAAGTATATATAAAATTTATAGCAAGGACGAAAGAGGAAGTTAAATTCTCTTTAGAAAAGAAATTCCGAGGTAAAAATTTGCTTACAATTGGTAAGGAACCAAGTGGTGCGTTACAAACGAACAGGTTTCCATTAAACAAGGAAACATTTCAAAACCTCATTTAAAATAGTGCATGTCAACTCTAAAACAATTTTGTCAAAAACTGAACAATGGTTTCAATCTCAATCAAGCAACAGAAAACAAATTCCGTTTAAAACTTTTTACACGAGAATTCAAAACTTCTTTAAAAGGTTCAAAACAAGACTCCAAAAGTGTTCTTGAAATCACCATCTCAGAAGAACATTTAAGAAGTTTAAGATGTACTAAAAAGGAGTCAAGCCTTGCAAGAAAGGATCTTAAACCAAAATAGTTCAAACAATATCCACTAGGCATGAGACATCAAACAAACTTTCAATTGATTCAAAAGAATACAAAAGTCATAGGAAAAGACAACCCAATCATTAGTAATTTCTCAAGGATAAATCTTTGACTAAAAACTCTGGTAGAGACAATGAGAGGATAAATGATGCACTATTTTGAAACGAATCAAACTTACTCATATTAGAATGAGATTCACAAAAGGAAAAACTAAGATCAATGGCAATATCCACAAGATGTAAAAGATCAGTTAAAAACAAGGTCAAGCATGACATTCATGGAGATGGAAGGCTTAAGGAAGACTTTAGTTCGTTCGTAAGAAGAAAGATATGAGTCCAACATTTTCAAAAGATCAACAATGGCATAAACCATATAGTATGCTAAATCAAACTCGATTCAAAATAAGTTAAATAAAGCTTATCAAACGAAACTCAACCGAGACAAAGGTGGTAAATCCTTTCTTTTCAAAATTTTGAAAAATATTCAAATACATAATCAAATGAAGATGTGCATTGGAACTATAGTAAAATTACAAGAAAGTCAAATTGTAGTTAAAAATAAGTGTAGTTCCGTAAACTAGTAAAAGTACAGGCGACGTATTTGAAATGAATAGTTGTTAAACTGTATAAGAAATCTTCAAAGTCCCACATATAGATAAGTGTATATCTAGTCAACAGCAAGTTTTATAAAAATCTCAAAATTGGATGTAATCATTGTCAAATAAGAGAAAAACCGAATCAACAAGTTCTCTAAGAATGGACTCGAAATCCGGAGTTGAAATGCACAACGAATTAGGACAAGTTCAAAACCATATCAAAGAATACATGAATCAAGAAGAATTCAAACAGAGGAAGATAGATGCAACAAGGATTTTAAACAAGCATAAGCACTTAAGATCAAACAAGAATGCATATGATTAGAAGAATAGAATTGAAAAATCAAACTACTTCTCAAAAGGATTAGCAAACAAGAACTCCAAGTTAGGACATGAAAGAACAGG
The DNA here is from genome assembly GCF_000816755.2 of Arachis ipaensis. Classification (NCBI taxonomy): domain Eukaryota; kingdom Viridiplantae; phylum Streptophyta; class Magnoliopsida; order Fabales; family Fabaceae; genus Arachis; species Arachis ipaensis. Next base: position 60,293,597 of record NC_029786.2, read on the forward strand.
TCAATCCGAACAAAATCCAAGACACACAACTGAATAGCCTCGAGAAATAGTTTCCAACGTTTTCAAAACTCACGATTCGCTTTACTCAAAACTCGTATATCATCTATGATAACCCATTAGTGCTTTCATATACATAATTCACTAGTATTAAGCCGGCCAAACTTAATACCAAGAATTATGCAACGCAAGACTAACAGCGTTAATCAATAGATCGTTGATGACAAGTCATCTTAGCCTAGTTTCACTAGCCTTTTTCTTTTGTTTTCGATTGATTTATGCACTTTCTTGAGCCATAAGCAAGCCAATTGGGTAGATTTCCATGTTTCCTTTGATTCAATCAACCATGTATGAATTAATGCAATGGAGAGCTTTTCCTTTGGCATTCTTGGAACACTTACAGAGAGCTCACCTTTACGTTTTTGATTGGTTGCTTTAGAATTCTAGAGAATTTGGGAGGAGAATTGATCTCTCTTCTTCCTTGTTCTTGCTCAGTACTCTTTACTTTTCTTGCTTCGGATCTTGGGTGGAGAATTGAAGAACTTCTGTTTCAATCTCACCTTGAGATCTTGTTTAATTTTCTGCTTAATTGAATTCCCTTTTCTGTTAATCGCTTCTTATTCTATTCTCTCTACAATTTACACTTCTTCATTTCCTTTGCAGTTGTTCTTGTTGGATCTAGGAAGGCATTGAGATCTAGACTTGGTTATCTAGTCTCTTGAGTCCTGAGATCTGGATTCCCCATTTTCGATTCTCTGTTTAATGCTTTTCAAGCCCATTTACAATTCCGTTTTAGATCCGATTCAATTCAAGTCATCTTTTACTTTTCTGTTTATTGAATTTTACTTTTCCTTGTTTAATTTCTGCAAATCCAATTCCCAATTCCCGTTACAATTCAAGCCATTTACATTTTTTGCACTCTAAGATTCTGCAATTTACATTTCTTGCGTTCTAAGTTTCTGCCATTTAATTTCTTGTTCTTTAAGATTCAGAACTTTTATTTGCTTTTCTCTTTACATTTCATGCAATTTAGCTTCTCCCTTTACATTTCAAGCACTTTAGCTTCTGTCAATTACAAACCACTCAAACCAATACTTGATTCGCTTGACTAAATCAACCACTAAACTAAAATTGCTCAATTTTTCCGAAAATACGCATCACCCAACACCAAACTTAGAATTGATGTTTGGGGGCTTAGTAAAGCATTTTTACTTCCCACGCGTGCGCGTCATGTCACGCGTACGCGTCGCCATGTGACTTCATATCCACGTGTGCGCGTGTGTTATGCGTGCGCATCGATGTATGCACTCCAAATCCTTAAATTTCAATTTCTTTATTTTATTGCTACACCAAGCTTTCTCTCGTTTCCGTTTTAGATCCGGTTTAATTCAAGTCATCTTCTACATCTTCTACTATTGCATTTTACTTTTCCTTGTTTAAATTCTACAAACCCACTTCCCAATCCCCTTTATAATTCAAGTAATTTACATTTCTTGCATTTTAAGATTCTGCAATTTACATTTCTTGCAATCTAAGTTTCTGCAATTTACATTACTTGTTCTTTAAGATTCAGCTTATTCACTTTCTCTGCTCTTTAGTTTTCTGCAATTTACCCTTCTCCCTTTTAAATTTCATGCAATTTAGCTTCTGTCGAATACAAACCACTCAAATCAACTTTTGATTTGCTTGACTAAATCATCCACTAAACTAAAGTTGCTCAATCCTTCAATCCCTGTGGGATCGACCTCACTCCCGTGAGTTTTATTACTTGATACGACCCGGTGCACTTGCCGGTTAGTTTTGTGTGTTTGGAATTCGTTTTCTGTTTTCCGAAAATACGCATCAATCGTCATGTGCATAAAGCTCTAATTCTCGTCATCCGACAAGACCTAATACATGACAAAAGCTCAGAGTATACAATTGAAGCATAGTTAGTCCATTCCTCAGGCTCTACAGGAAGGACAGCTCTGATACCATAATGTAACACCCTAACTACCAAAGCTCACGCTTCCGGCTGCGCAACTCTGATAGCTCGGACATTATGACGACACTTATACTATTTAATACTAAAATATGAGCCTGTTTAAAACTTTATACCGCAATACCACTCCCAAAATTACTTTCATTCGATAACGTACATCCATAGATACCATACAACTTACAAAAACTCATAAAAAGTACATTCATATATATATATATATAATATATATATATACATAGATATAAATAATATCACAAGCATTATCTAATACAATTCCTACCCCTCTTACAAAATAAATCAAGATAAAGGCGAGGGTACAAAAATAATAATCTGAAGCAATACAGAACATCTCAACAACAAATAAATAAACTCTTCGTGACTTCAGCGCCCATATCCTGAAAGGGAAAAAATGTAGCGGGTGAGAACATCATCCTCGAAAAGATTTCTCAGTAGAGGGTTTTGGGAATTACTTTAATAGGATACATGAAGATAAACCATACCAGTGATTAATAACCGTCTTATGCCTCTTTTCAAAAACAACGGTTTACACTAAAAGTAAAGTCGGAAATCTTTTCTGAAAGAGGAACCGTTCAATTTTCAAAACATCAAAAGCCTTTCAAAACGGTTTATCTATGCTGAACCAAAATAGCCTTTCATATTTTATTCCAAACCAGAAACACAAAACCGAGACTAACCGTCGGTCCATCTCAATCCAACCACGGCCCTAGGCTCAATCAATCCAACCATCAACCGAATCATCACAATCCAACAGAGTCCCAGTTGCAAACACAGATAGGGAGTTCAAGCACAAACAAACAGTTACAGCAAGTAAAACAATTAGCAGTTAATCACATAGGCAAACCAAGTACAAGATGCACACCCAAACAATGTCACATAGATGCATATGATGCATGCCTGTCCCTAGTGGCTGATGATATCATCTGTCGGTTATATAGCCACCCGACACGTCCTGGTAGCTAACCATGGACAGAAACACCCATCGCGGAGCAAGTAGGTTTGAGCTACAATCCCATTGCTACTACCCGCTAAACCCAGAGCCAGTGGAATAACCACTACTGCGGCTACTACCCAGGCGGGTGTTTAAAAGCTCAACCTGGAGTGAGTGGAATCACCACTACTACCGCTACTACCCAGGCGTCACAGTCTCTGACCTGGAGCAAGTGGGACAAACCACAACCCATGCTACTACCCAGGTATCTCAAGCATATATTCATTCAGTCCCAGCCATGGATCAACATCCATCTAAGCCATCCGGCTTAAATTCAAAATTCATAGTTAGCCATACGGCCCATAATTCATTCGGCAATCAACCATAAATCAATATCATATACAGCCATTCTGGCTCATGGTTCAATCCAAAACCAGCCAATATTCGTAATCATACACAGCCATTTCGGCCCATAACAAAACAGCACTTCCACCATTCAACATCATCAAATTCATAAAACTGGCATTTAAACCATAAATCACTTTTCTCAAGCCAATTCACTTTGAAATCAAATTTCAACTCTTTTCAGCCTTGGCTTTCAAGATCTCATTTCTCAAATCATCTCAGGCTCATAAGTCAAATTTAGTCAAGGTGAGTTCCCTTTTTAAAACAAAGCCACTCTCAGCATTCTCTTTCCAAAACTTCCAAAACCATGGCAAGTTAAGGATTTATTTCAAAGTATTCAAAACCACCCATCCAACAATGGGATTTTATAACAAAAGCTTCTCGGCAAAGTCCCAAGTCTTTAGGGAAGGTCAACCTATATCAATTCCTTAAAATTCATTGAAACTCTTAAAATCATGGATTCTCGGTTCAAGTAAATAAAGCTGAATTTATTATGAAATCGACCATACAAAATCACAAGTTCCAATCGATCCAAAAATCAACTCATTTGAAAAGGAACCGATTCATTTGAATCAAACCACTTTCAGATTTCTTTTTGGAACCCATTTTTCTAACTCTTCCAAAAATGCCTCAAACTTAGTTACTCAATCAAAAGTCTAGATTCCTTTGAAATCACGAAAAGCTCCTTTTTATATTAAAATCAATATTAGAGCATCATTCTTTACTTTTGTGATTCAAACGGTAAAAATAGTTCACTTCTAAATAAGTCGAACTCAAGGCATAAAGTTCACTAAATAAATTAAGCTTGAAAACATAAATATTCTTTTGATAAATCAAATAATACAACTTCTCGAATCCAACCCCTTTTAAATAACTTTTCAACCAAGACTAGGATTTTGTAGAAATTTCGACAGCACCTCCCCTAAAACTTGGACTTTTGCCACCCGGTTCGGGTCCCAACTAAACCGTTTCTCATTCCTTCTCAACATCTCAAAACCAGAAATCAAATCAAAAGCAAGCTAAATCCAACAGTCGCCTCAGTGGCATATCTCAGGGAAACCATTTCAAAATTAACTCAATATCAACCGATTTAACTCGTTTCCAAAACTTTAAAGAAACGGCTCAATAACAAATCATTTGTCCAATACCAAGTCATTTAAAGTAAACCAGGCTGAATTCAAAAGTGCATTCGACTTTTCACATCATCAAAATAATTAACTCAATTCAAATCAATCCTCAACGGATTAAACTCAGATATCAAAGCTTTAAAAGAATCAACTCCAAAAGCATTTCATTTTACAAATCCACACAACAATCCATTCATCAAAACCAAATAATAATTACATTCATCCAGGACAATCAACATCACATAAGGCTTATACAATCACCAAATACATTGTCTCACATCGGTATCTATATGTAATAATTCCAATAATAAACTATAGTTTTTGGAAAGTGCCCCTACCTCAAAATGCATTTTCATAACCCAAACGCGTCACAGGAACCTCCTATCTTAAATCGAGATCATCAACAACCGCAACCTTGGCTCCAAGCCACTCCCGCGGTAACCACAGCAACACTAATCGCGACACATAACAATAGAAACTCAATCTCATAGCAATTGATGCCGCAAAACCTTAGTGTATGATGACAGAATAGTAACTAGAGAGCTTTCAAATCGAAAATTCTTACCGAACGAAGAAGGAGCGACTGAACTGGAACAGTGGCGGTCTATGAATCGGTTCAGCGGCAGCTCGGCAGCCACCTCAAGCGGCAGCAGAGACGAATTCCGACCACGACAACCGCGACTGCACAACGTCATAACCATAAAAACACAGGAACAGGAAGAATGAGAACCGACTGCAAGGACCCTTATCGGCGGTGGTTTCAGCGGCCAAGGCAATTTTCTCCAGCAGCCATAAGGTGGACTACAATCACAGCAGCAGCGAGGTTTTTTCGGCGGTCAGAACTCCGGTGACGCAGCAGCAGGGATGTTTTCTGGCGACAGAGGCTTACCGGCGCAGCTCAACACAGGGCCAGATAGAGCGATGGCGGCCTCCAGCAACTCCGGTGAGCCCCCTCAACGACAAGAATGACTGGAGCCTCGGCGGCACTGACGGCGGCTGTAACGGCGGAGATAGCTCCGCGCAGTGGGTTGTGTTCCTGCACGTGCCACTGGCCCGCATCTCCCACCATCAACATCGCGCGACCTCTCTCTCTTCTCTACAATGGGAAAGGCAGCGACAGCCCGGCTCCTCGCGCGGCGGTCTGGCATGGTGACAATGCGATAGAGTCTCCTTCTTCCTCTGCCTGGTTTGCGACACCAGCAGCGGAACGGACTTGACAGAAATTACAACGGCGAGGCTGATCGTAGATGGCGCGACGGTGGCGATGGTGTGAAGGACGGCACAGGGAGGATGCAACGGGTGGCTGTGGAACGCAGCTGATGACAAGTCATCTTAGCCTAGTTTCACTAGCCTTTTTCTTTTGTTTTCAATTGAATTATGCACTTTCTTGAGCCATAAGCAAGCCAATTGGGTAGATTTTCATGCTTCCTTCGATTTAATCAACCATAGATGAATTAATGCAATTTCATGAGGTTTTATGCTATAATTGTCACATATTATGAAAGAATGAATATCTCATGATTTTGAGCATAGCTTTGATGTGTTTGGTTGATTAATGATAGGTGAAGAAAGCTTGGAGAAAGGTTGAAGCAAGAAGGAATGGCTAGGAGGAAGAGAGGACAAAAAGTTTGAGCAAAAGTTTGCCTCAAACTTTAGCTCAAACTTTTGGATTAATTGAAAACGAACCAGGGAGCAAAAGTTGGAGCAAAAGTTTGCCTCAAACTTTTGTGCAAACTTTTGGGCAAAAAGCTTGAGCAAACGTTTGCCTCAAACTTTTACTCAAACTTTTACTCAAGCTTTCATGATTCCAAACCCGGTTCACTTCGGTTCTTCTCCAAACTCCAAGAGCAATCAACCAAGGCCTCTATCAACCCAATTCCATCAAGAGCAAAGGCCCAATTGAAGGCTTGAAGACCATTTGAAGAAAGTGTATAAATAGCATAGGATTTAAGTTTTTCGGAGAGCTTTCCCTTTTAGTTTTCATAGAGAGTTTTCGGAGAGCTTTTGGTGTTGAGTGAATTTTAATTTCTAAGTCTCGGGGAAGGAGAATTGAATTCCCTTCCTCTTAGTTTTCTTGCTTTTAATTTCAATTACAATTGTCTTGGATCTTGGGTTGGAGAATTGAAGGAAATCTGTTTCAATCTCATCCTGAGACCTCTCTGTTTCTTTACTGCACAATTGAATTTAAATTTCTGTTAATTGCTTCTTCATCTACTTTCTCTGCAATTTACATTTCTTGCGTTCTAAGTTTCTGCCATTTAATTTCTTGTTCTTTAAGATTCAGCACTTTAAATTTCAGTTCTCTTTACTTTCATGCAAATTACCCATTCCCTTTACTTTCCATGCAATTTAAATTTAGTTAGTCACAAATCTCTCAACCAAATCTTGATTCGCTTGACTAAATCAACCACTAAACTAAAATTGCTCAATCCTTCAATCCCTGTGGGATCGACCTCACTCCCGTGAGTTATTATTACTTGATGCGACCCGGTGCACTTGCCGGTTAGATTTGTGTGTTTGGAATTCGTTTTCCAAAAATACACATCAAGTTTTTGGTGCCGTTGCCGGGGATTGATTAGATTGACAATGATTAAGTAAAGTGGAGATCTAGATCAAGCATTTTTTCTTTTCTGTCCTTTAATTTTCAATTAACCCACTAACTGTTTGAATTTTTACCTGAGATAACTGAAACTTTGCTTTAGCAACAAAGTGAAGTTTTCCTGGAAATTTCTGGCTCTATGCAATGCTCTTGCTTACACAAGAGAAGCAATTTCTGCCACTAATCTCCCGAGTCCATTAACTGTTTGATACTTTGTGCCAGCTAACCTTCTGAATCACATTCTGAGCTTGAAAATATTCAATCATCACTTGAATTGTTTGTGACTGTGCAGATCATGGAGGGGAACTTAACAAATTCTAGCAATCATGAGAGTAATATCCCCACCTTGGATGATAATGTAACCCATAGTTCGAAGCAACTATCCATAGCCATGAATGATGTTGCCCAATGGTTTGAAGCTTTTCCACAAGGAAGCATTATCGGATGGGAAGAACTGATAAGTGAACTCCTAGTCAAGTTGAACCCATCACAGAGAGTTGTTAAGCCAGAGGCAGAAGTGCATCCATTCACACAAGAGAAAGAAATTGAAGGTGCTCGTGTAGTCATAAGCCAAAACAAGCAGATGCATCAGCAGACTCTACAACAACTAGACATGATGGCCAGAAAAATCATTGAGTTGAGACATGCTGTAGTACATACATACAACCTAACTCAAAGCTCATATGGGTGTAATCAAGCTAAACACAATTTTGGGGTCATTAACCATGAGCAACAAAGTTATGAGCAACTACAATCTCCAAGCAATCACTCTAGCGTGCTCCAACACAGGCCTCAGAATGATGTGTACAATCCACCTTGGAGAACTCATTCTAATGGGAGGGGGGTTGAGAACCAAAACCAAAGACCAAGGGACTTCAACTGCAACAATCCCAGCTTCAAAAATCAACATAAAACACACCCCCACAACAACAATCACACACACTTCCAACCTCGTCCTACCTCACCATTCGCCCAAAATGACCTTCATCGACCACCACAATTGACACAGCCACAACCACTTCCAACCTTTCAAAGAATCTATATTCTAGAAATGCTGATGGAAAGGTTCATGAAAATTCAAGAAATGATGGCAATAGAGCAGGAAGAAATAAAGAAACATCAAGAGATGATAAGCAAGAACCAAGAGGCCTCACTCAGAAGACTTGAAAGGCAGATGGAACAACTGGTTCAAAACCTTGCTGAATTGGGTGAGAAGAATGGGACTCTGAACCCAAAGAGCCATGAAAAGGATGCTGGGTTGAAAGAGAAGGGAGTCATGGAGGAAAGTAAGAAGGCTATGAAAGTAAGAAGGCTATGGAAAGAGAAACAGAGGGAAGGAAGGCCATAGCAAGAGGAGGAAACCTAAGGCAACAGAAGCCTCAACTTCCATGAGCACAGAATGAAGGATGTCAAGCTAGTGACAATAAAAGAGCACTTGTTGGGAGGCAACCCAACCGGAGGTAACTATCTTTTCATATCTATTTCAATAAAAAGGTTAATTAGTTTTATCTATATTGCAAGAAGCTAAGTTTGGTGTTGCACACCAAAACAATCTAAGGGAGAATGAAGGATTCTAAGTTTGGTGTTCCACCAAAATCCCATCATAAAATACATTCTCACTTTCTGCATAATGCTGGCTTCAAGCATGTTGGATGAACTAGTTAACTATTCTGCTGTTTCCTAGTTTTTAGTTTTATTGTTTTTGAAAAAAAAAAGAGTTTCACACATGGTTAATCTGATGCATGAGAACCATTGGCAAAGTACTAAGTTTGGTGTTCCCACACCAAAGTAAGTTCAAAGGCCCACAAATAAATCATGCATGCTAATCATTGTTTCAAAGTGCTTGGGGAACAAGCAACTTTCAATATCATTGCAGAGTATCATACAAGCTTTTGGAAGGATTAAGCATCATCACCCAAAAAAATGAAAGAGGAATGCTAAAACCAGCAATGAGGATGATGAGGAGGAGGACAGCAAGTAGATTCCAAAAGGTTGTATTGTTCAGTAATTGTTTTATATCAGATACTGCTACGATTGAAAGTGATATAATACCCCTGCTTGTCTGCATAGCATAGTTTTTCTGTAATTCAATAACTAAGATGCTTGACTATTCACAACACTACACTTTTCACACTTGTTTGCACTCAATACTTAAAAAATGCATCACATGAAAGTTCTTTGAAAAGAAGGATTGAGGAATTAAACAATTTTGAGGCAAGCAAAAGATTAGGAGAAGTGGTGGTTCTAGTAAACTTTTGTGCAAACTTTTGGGCAAAAAGCTTGAGCAAACGTTTGCCTCAAACTTTTTGGCAAACTTTTGGCATCACAAATCAACACCCTGGAGAGCAAAAGTTTGCGCCAACGTTTGCCTCAAACTTTTTGGCAAACGTTGGCGCATGAACAACACACCCTGGAGAGCAAAGTTTGCGCCAACGTTTGCCTCTAACTTTTTGGCAAACGTTGACGCCATGAGTGTGCAAGGGGAGGCCAACGTTTGAGCAAAAGTTTGACCCCAAACTTTTGCCCAAACGTTGGTAGCAGCAAAATAGGATGGCTGATGTGAAAAGTTTGAGTAAAAGTTTGCCTCAAACTTTTACTCAAGCTTACATGATTCCAAACCCGGTTCACTTCGGTTCTTCTCCAAACTCCCTTGTTTAATTTCTGCAAATCCAATTCCCAATTTCCTTTACAATTCAAGCCATTTACATTTCTTGCACTTTAAGATTCTGCAATTTACATTTCTTGCGTTCTAAGTTTCTGCCATTTAATTTCTTGTTCTTTAAGATTCAGCACTTTAAATTTCAGTTCTCTTTACTTTCATACAAATTACCCATTCCCTTTACTTTCCATGCAATTTAAATTTAGTTAATCACAAATCTCTCAACCAAATCTTGATTCGCTTGACTAAATCAACCACTAAACTAAAATTGCTCAATCCTTTAATCCCTGTGGGATCGACCTCACTCCCGTGAGTTATTATTACTTGATGCGACCCGGTGCACTTGCCGGTTAGATTTGTGTGTTTGGAATTCGTTTTCCAAAAATACACATCAGCAGCTCGTTGTGAGGTGCGGTGAGGACGTTTGGCGGCGCGGTGAGCCCCCTTCCCCCTCTACGCCGGCGAACCCTTCTTTCTCCTCCCTCAAATTTCATTTTTCTGCTTCTGTTTCTTCCCTTTTCATGGAAAGAGAGGAAGGAAGCTGTGTGTGTATGTTGTGGCTGCTGGGGCATGGGGGAGCAACGGGTTACCAAGTAGGGCTTTAGGGTTTCATTCATTTTTTTTTAAAATTAGGGTTAAGAGTATTTTGGTAATTTCACAAAAATAGGGATAATATAGTAATTAGAAATAAATTCTAATCCAACAATAATAATGTATAAAAATACTATTTGCTCATCAACTTCACACTTTATTTTCAATAAAATGCCCAAATCTAAAAATTAGAAATAATATAATTAATTTCTCTATTTTTCCAAAATAGCAATAGTAATATTTAAAATATTACTTATCTAATCCAAATCATATAAAATCCTTATTATTTCATAACTAACAACTTTATAATTCAAATATAGAAAATAATCCAATAATTATAAAATTGGATAATAATCATAACTCATCTCAAATTCAAAAAACAAAACTTGCCTTAATTATCTTTAATAAAATAATTTCTGAAATTAAGGAGATAAATAACTATATGATTTGAGACTTGATCATAAAAAGACTTTTCAAAGGTTCTGGGTCTTACAGTTGGGCTGGAACGACACTGGATTCGTGCGTTTAGCACAAATTCCAGCGACGCGATCGCATGCCCCAGGCGATCGCGCCATGCTCCCCTTTTACCCCGTCCATGCGATCGCGCGACCCACGCGATCGCGTCAACCATTTTTTTTGCTCCAGCCACGCGACCGCGTACCTTACGCGGCCGCGTGGATTCAAATTATAACACCCCTATGTCACGCGAACCCTATTATTGCGCCCCCCCTGAATCCCTTCCCCTCCCTTCTCTCTTCTCCACTCCAACCACCACCACCGCCACCCCCAAACGCCGCCGACCTCCCAGCCGCCGCAGCCACCTTTCCTCCCTTCCTCCCTCTCCTTCTTTCTTCTTCTTTCTTCCTCTTTCCCCCTGGTGCACGAAATTGTGATCATCAATGGCGCCAACAACTTGGTGTGGCACAATTGTAATCTCAACTCTTTTATCACAACTCCGCACAACTAACCAGCAAGTGCACTGGGTCGTCCAAGTAATAAACCTTACGTGAGTAAGGGTCGATCCCACGGAGATTGTCAGCTTGAAGCAAGCTGTGGTCATCTTGTAAATCTCAGTCAGGCGGATTCAAATGGTTATGGAGTTTAAGGTGATGAAAATAAACATAAAGTAAAGATAGAGATACTTATGTAAATCATTGGTGGATTTCAGATAAGCGTATGAAGATGCTTTGTTCCCCTTGAACCTCTGCTTTCCTATTGCCTTCTTCCAATCATTCATACTCCTTTCCATGGCAAGCTTTATGTTGGGCATCACCGTTGTCAATGGCTACTTCCCGTCCTCTCAGTGAAAACGTTCCAAATTCGCTGTCACCGCATGGCTAATCATCTGTCGGTTCTCGATCATGTCGGAATAGGATCCATTGATCCTTTTGCGTCTGTCACACGCCCCACAATCGCGAGTTTGAAGCTCGTCATAGTCATCCCTTCCCAGATCCTACTCAGAATACCACAGACAAGGTTTAGACGTTCTGGATCTCAGGAATGGCCGCCAATAATTCTAGCCTATACCACGAAGGTTCCAATCTTAGATTAGAAACCCAAGAGATATGCTTTCAAGCCATTGCTAGTAGAACAGAGGTGGTTGTCAGGCACATGTTCATAGGTGAGAATGATGATGAGTGTCACGGATCATCACATTCATCAAATTGAAGAACGAATGAATATCTTGGAGAAAAAATAGACTTGAGTTGAATAGAAAAACAATAGTACTTTGTATTAATTCATGAAGAACAGTAGAGCTCCACACCTTAATCTATGGTGTGTAGAAACTCCACTGTTGAAAATACATAAGAACAAGGTCTAGCCATGGCCGTGAAGCCAGCCTCCAAACGTGTCTAAGATAGCATAAGACTTATCAAAGATGAAAATACAATAGTATAAGGTCCTATTTATAGAGAACTAGTAGCCTAGGGTTTACAGAAATCAGTAATTAATGCAGAAATCTTCTTCCGGGCCCACTTGGTGTGTGCTTGGGCTGAGCATTGAAGCTTCCATATGTAGAGACTTTTCTTGGAGTTAAACGCCAGCTTTTGTGCCAGTTTGGGCGTTTAACTCTAGCTTTTGTGCCAGTTTTGGAGTTAAACGCCAGAATTCTTGAGCTGACTTAGTACGCCTGTTTGGGCCATCAAATCTCGAGCAAAGTATGGACTATTATATATTGATGGAAATCCCAGGATGTCTACTTTCCAACGCAATTGAGAAAGCGCCAATTGGGCTTCTGTAGCTCCAGAAAATCCACTTTGAGTGCAGGGAGGTCAGAATCCAACAGCATCTGCAGTCCTTTTTCAGCCTCTGAATCAGATTTTTGCTCAGGTCCCTCAATTTCAGCAAGAAAATACCTGAAATCACAGAAAAACTATAATAAAAACATACTAAAAACTAACTAAAATATACTAAAAACA